>NC_057801.1:82148442-82448442 GCF_018294505.1 Triticum aestivum | reverse complement strand
ACAAAGAATTATGCTGAGCTAATTGATGAAGCGTGCAAGAGTGATGAGACAGCGAGAGTCGCAGAAAAACACAGAAAGGCCCTGAAAAGAGAGCTTGATGAGATCAAGAAGAGGAAAGCTGAGGAGGCCTTACACAGGTTCCCCCGCATATCAAGTGTGTCTTCGTTCACGGGGCCATCATCTAAAAACTCGGAGATAGGATCTGGAACAGCAAGCACACAAACTCAGGTCAGGAACCCACCCCGTTCCATCACAAAGGGTCGTCCAAGAGAGATAAGGTACAAATCGGGATTGGAGATTCAAGCAAAACACAAGAAAACAAAGAAATGGACGGGAAATCCATAAGCAAAAACTGGGGCGCTGTGACATGGTCCTTGTGGACCTTTTGTTTTGTACCCCTAGATGCTGTGATTTTTTTTAAATTGTGAGAATGACTATTGAGGGGCGTTAGAAGTTGAAGGAGAATACATTGAATGGATAAATGTAGTTGCCATGTTATGGGTACTTAATTTGCCATGCTAGTTTATACTAAATTTGCCATGCTATTTTATACTAAATTTGCCATGCTATTTTATACTAAATCTGCCATGTTAGTTGTACTGGATCTGCCATGTTAATTGTACTGGATCTGTCGTGTTGTTTGTACTGAATCTGCCATGTTAGCTGTACTGAAAATATGCCATGGTATTTGTAAAGACTCTACATCGCATATATTTCCATGATAATTCAACGCGATTTAGTGACACATAGTGTGTTGTGTGCAATGTATGGGAAACAAGTTGAAAAAAAGTGTAACGTGCATCAACCGCAGGAAAGGTTGTGGCTACATGATCAACCTACCATGCTAGCCGGTGCAATTAGCGATGAAAAAAAGAAGAAAAACACCCAAATGAAAAACGACGATGACTTTCACTAACCATGTCTAATGAACCACATTTGCCATGTTTTAAAACATCGTAGACGCATTCGAAAACAGCAAACTGGTGCTACAAACGATGAAACCATAGTAATAATGATAAACATAAAACATATCTGTTGTCACCCCTAAAAATATGTTCACATCCACACATATATTACATGACCTATTCAAATGTCGCTCACACACCACCACTACATAGTAGGCTACGCGGGGTTGCCGTCATAACATAGCACACGAACATAGTTTTTGACAAAAGAAACAAAAGAGATAGTACCTTACATTCCTCAGCAACAGAATGTAAGGTATGCGTCCGGTGTGTAACTCCACGTGATCACTTGTACTTCTTGATGACTTTCTTGACAGCTTCCTCCACGAACTCGCATGCTCCGGACCGCTTGTTGAAATCTTTATTCGTCAACCAGTTCCATGTGTAGATTTTCCGGAGCTCAACGACCGTCGCAGCTATGACAGCGGGGACAAGTCTACCTTCCCACTTTGCAAGGTATTCCAACGTGTGAAAGCCACAGTCTGTCCTGTACAAGAAAAAGAGTCAGGTGAACTTGCAAAAGAGGAAACACATAAAAGTGATAAACTTCAATTCAGATGTAACAAACAACAAAGGGGTGGGATTGATGTAAATGACACATGAAGGAAGGGGGTAGGAAATTACGTGTTCCCTTGATTCGTGGTCACCACGTACTCAATCGAGAAATGTCTGATCTGGACCTTTGAGTTTTCGTAGTGACGGTTCCATGTCTCTTTGACGTTGTTGATGAAGAATTCAGCATGCGAAGTGAGGTCTGCATCAGCTGCCGAATGCATTGAATCAAGCACCTCAAAGCGTTGGTTCTTCAGGTCAAGACAGATCGCATAGTGGTGACCACACTTGTCGTGTGGTGCAAGCTCCTGGAACATAGGGAACATGATCTGCATGTAAAAGTGAAGGAAATGAGAAGCAGAGATCACATGAAGAACATTAGGGGACAAAAAATGTAGAATCACATAGAATGTTTTAGTTATGGTTGGGGTAGTTGAAAGAAAGTTGCCATCCATGTATGAACAAAATTTGTCGTGTATTTTACTTTGAAGTTGCCACATAGTTTGCACGGGATGGAAAAAATCAAAAAGTCAGTTTGCACGGCGGCTGATGCCACATGAAACATCTGTCACATAAACAGAGTAGAGATGATGGCAAAAAACCATACCATGTGGAAAAAAGTGCAAACAGGGGGAGGAGAACTCACATATTTCTTCAGTGTGAGCTTGAATTCACCGTGTTGAGCGAAATTCTTCCTCGGGATTTTGTGGTGGAAGTCACCATCCCATATTTTGCAGGTCACACTATAATGCATGATTGTTTTGTCGGCAGAAATATATATATATGATTGTTGATGTAGTCAATCCCGCATGCAGCTACGTTCGTCGACATTTTACCATTTGGCCTCACGGACTCGGCAAGATCACCCAGGTCGACGTACATCGCTCCGCATTAAATGACCTTGGTTCTGTCCAAACATGAGCTGTATAAAAATGATGTAACACGAACGAATCATGCCTACTAAGTAAAATAATAAAAAAGAACTAAAATGTAAGCGGATCATGTATAGAAAGTACGAAGAAGATGAATGATAAAAAGAGAGCAAAGCAAAGCGAGAGATTATGTGGTGTGGTCATTTACGCTTTCAGCTCCTTCATGTGCTTGTTGCTGGCCCTCGCATTTCCAAACCGCTTGACAATATCGTAGAGCTGGGTCTGTTCCTTTGTGGCCCCGAATTCGGGCTCGTAGTCTTCCGCGGGAGGTGGGTGAACTACCCTCTGCAGCCTCACAGAACCAGGGGTGGCACTCCTAATGGTATCCTCAGATACCGTATTTGCAGGCACGTTGGAACTTGATTGCCCCTGCCCTCGTGAGGACCTCCTCTGCAATGCTGCCTCCTCGATCCTGCGGTAAGCTTCATCAAGTGACGGTGAAATCTCCTCAGGGGTGGCTGCAAGGATCAAAAAAGTGGATTAGGATACCTAAAAATAAAAAACAGATGGATTATGAGAAAGATAGGGTGCATGATGTGAAATGTAGATACAAAAAGTGGGGAGTTGCCATGTGTGGTGCCACTACAGATGCCATGTCACAGAAACTATAGTTGCCATGTAGTTTGCACTGTAGTTGCCATGTCACATCAACTACAGTTGCCATGTTGTGTCAACTCCACTTGCCGTGTGCTTGCTGTATGGAAAAAATGCAGCGTGGAAACAACAAATGCAGGTGACATGATGCGGAAAATCTAGTTGCCATGTATATTGCACTGTATTTCCAATATGACAACAACTACAGTTGCCATGTGGTTGCCCAATGAAAAAATGCAGCATGGCAGCAAAAAAAATGAAGGTGACATGGTGCATCAAACCCAGTTGCCATGTCATCACATATCAGTTGCCATAACAAGTGAGAACCCCAAACAAATATGATTGGGACAAAAGTCAAACTCCAAAGGTGTATACAACAAAATGACAAAAGCACATGATAAATGTACCTTGGACGATCGGCTCTGTGAACTTGACAGCCTTCCTGCCCTCAACCATTGGCTGCGCCATCATTGCGGGCACGCCTCCAGGAAAAGCAAAGGCAACTGGCATAGGATCTTGAGCCACTAGTTGATCTTGACTGACGCCAAGGCTGAAGCTCGGTGGGGTGAAGGCCATTGGGTGCCTCTCATGCCTACTGGTCGGACCACGAACAATTTGTGGGGCAGAATCCAACGGTGAAAGATCAACAAACAGGTCTTCTGGATCAGCCGCTGTAGAATTATCAGGCTTGCCAATAGGGCGGGGCGTGCTGTCAGTGGTGACAGGCGTAGATTTGTTGACAATCCTCTTGTTGGGGCTGTAGGGGACACCGATGTTGATTGGGAGTTTGGAAGTGCGCAGATTTAAGCTGGGGATTTCCACTGCGGGTAAAGGCACAATCTTCTCTGGACGTTCACCTTCATCAC
The DNA here is from genome assembly GCF_018294505.1 of Triticum aestivum. Lineage (NCBI taxonomy): Eukaryota > Viridiplantae > Streptophyta > Magnoliopsida > Poales > Poaceae > Triticum > Triticum aestivum. Next base: position 82,444,533 of record NC_057801.1, on the reverse strand, counting down.
TCATGCCCGGCTTGGCACCTGCATCAGTTGTACTCTGGTCTTCTGGTTTCTCCATAACATTGCTTTTGGCGGTTAGCGGGAACAGTGTGGATGCAGGGCGTAACCAGACTCATCTCTGCTTCTCCTAACTGCAGCTGGTGCGTTCGATACGATTGTTGATTGCTTGCGGGGGCTACAACGCCTAGGTGGAAGACCAGCACGCGGAACAGTGGCCTGAGCAATATCTGCACCGCCAGGAGCTGGAGCTGTTGTGCCAAGACTCTCACCTGCAGATGGCATATCATTATGAACTGCCGCCTCAGCAACTTCTGTCGTGGGCACATGAATGCCACCACGCACACGCTTGGAATCAGTGCCAGATGAGCGGGAATCTTCCTTGCTTAGGTTGGTCTCGGGGGCATCCACTTCAACACTTCCTGATGGGGTGGCGTGGCTCACAGCAGCATCCTTCATTGCCAGCAGAGTGGGCAATATTTCAGCGGTCCTAGCAGATATCGACTCGTCACTCCCTGATGTATGGATGCCCGTTGTTCTAGCCTGCACATCTGCAGCAGGCGGAGATGGTCGGCCACTTGCGTCAGAGTTAGTGGGAACAGTTGACGGTGCAGCAGCAGTTTTGTCGACTGGGGCCTCATGGACATCTGAGTTGCCCCCTGTTGACAACTTTAAATGAAGGCGTTCGAGTGGGTCCTTGCTGATATGCTTGGCCCCGCGTGTAGAAGTCTTCTTCACCCTGCAAAAATGAAAGCACATGAAAAAAGGTAATAAAAATGAACAAAGAATATTTGCCATGTTTCAAATCTAAAAAAAAGTGAAAAATGAGTGGAAAAGCTTGTAGTTGCCATGTGAGGGGAATATGAGTTGCCATGTGGCATAGTTAGTGGTTGCCATGCAAATCCATCAATAGTTGCCATGTTGGCCAACTTGAAAGAATGCTAAAAATGTCTGATCTGCTAATAATACAATTTCAAAACTAGGTATGGGATGAGCTCACAAGCCAATGGAAAAAGATGGCAGTTTCCATGTAGGGTACAGTAAGAGTCGCCATTTGGCCTAGATGTAGTTGCCATGTAAAAACAAGTAGGAGTTTCCATGCACTCATAAAAGGGAAGGAAAATCATTTTGAAAAAACACAGTCATCATATGGGGATGATGACAGAAGCCCATGTGACAAGCTAAACGGATGCATTGAAAAATCAAAAAAAATATAGCACTATGTCAATGAAAGTGTGTGGAAAACCTACTTCCTGACTGGCTTTCTCAGGTATGGCAACACGATAGGATCCCCGGTGTTGGACGTCGCCGTACGAGGAGAAGACCTGGTGGAAGGAATGTCACCAGCAATGGGGGCACCTTTGTTCAACCGAGCAGAAACACGGGTTGGCGTTGGTGCCTATTTCTTCGTAAATGCTCGTCCACTAGTTGTCGCCTCACTGCATGTGTAATGTGGAGGGAAAAAAGGGTGGCAATTATCAGACAACAAACTCGTTGCCGCGCTTAGTAAAATCATTTGCAAAAAGGGATCATTCTGTTCAAAAAAATATGGACAAAAGCAAAAAACTAAATTTAAAGTCGAACCTCCTCCTGGCAGCTACGGGATCGGCCCTAGACCTCTTGCCAGGAGAACCCTGCCCAACATCCTCTAGAGCCCTCCCCCTCTTTGATGGCAACACCCCCTCGCCTCTCGCAGCCGTATGTTCTTTGACTTTCTCCGGTGGGGGGACATATGGTGCATCCTTCCCCTTGTTAGCACCTGCACGAACTTCAGCATGTTCATCATCATCGGTTTCCTCTTCCGCGTTCTCCATGTCATCGTCCTCATCCTTGCTGATACCAGCGTCTCCATCTAGTTCATCTTGTGTGTCAGCAAGCTCTTGGGAACTATTGTAGTCATACCGGCCACGGCAACCAGTTGGACGATGTGTCCGTTCTAGGACAAACGAAGTGAACTGCCTCGCAACCGCATCACTGTCAGAGCCACTAAGAGATGTCCACCCCTCAACCAACTTCCCGAGCAAGCTGGTCATTCCAGATGCAAACTGCCCAATTAGATGCTCAACAGGTGCCCTCGCCTGTGCACGAAACAAAGAAGGAGAAATAACCACCCCATAATACAGTCACTTGCGCGACATCAAAAATAATCCAAGGCAACAAATAGATGTAGATCTTTTAATTACTTCATTAGGGCAAGACGGAGCTGAGTGCACGTCCATCCACTTTCCAAAGTTTTGAGGCCCCCCAAACACGCTGTAGTCTATAGCATGCTTGGCCATCAGCTGGAAAAAACAGAAAAAACAGCTAGGATGTAAGAGAGAGAATGTAAGTTTTAGCACAAATGAAAGAGTTGCCATGTGGAGTGAGACATGGATACAATACACAAAAAGCCATGGATAACAAAGGTAGTCATCTCTAATGAAACCACAGACAGTTACCTCATCTCAAATTTGTAAGCATGCCGTGTGGAGAAAGAAACCAGAACTAACCTGCAGTTTTCCATATTTGGTGTCAGTTACCCTGTCTGCGGCAAGCACAGCCTTGACAGCGTTGATAGTCCACGCCCAAACAGCAAACTTGTGCGTAGGCGGCAGGCCTCCTATCCCAGTGAAATCCATGGTGGACAGATCAAGACAGTCGACGTAGATGAGCTGATGTACAACAATTTTAAGAAGAAAGAAATATCAGTTGCCATCATGGTACTTTTCGAAAAAAATAGGATAATATAGGTTCCCATGATAATCAAGTTGAAGTGCGTGAAAAGTACAAAAAGAAGAAGTTGCCATATGTATGTGCTAATTGCCATCATAGTGTAATGGTAGTTGCCATATTGTCATGATGGCAGTTGCCATCATAATATGATGGCAATTGCCATATTGTCATTATGCCAGTTGCCATATTGTCATTATGGCAATTGCCATCTTGTTATGATCAGGTTGCCATGCATGAATGAAAGGGTGTTAAAAAAGAGTGTTCACATATATAAGACTGGTAAAAAATACCATTAAATGCAGTCGACAACCCTTTTGGTACATCTTGCTTGAGAATGCATCGTGCAGGAAGTCGGCTATGAACTTACAACAATTCATGTTCTTCACATCTTTCAGTTTTGCCTGAACCGCACAAGATTTTCAGGGCAACGAGTTGCCGCATCAGAATTCGAATGGAAAAAAACATCAAAAAGCACTGGCAGTGACTAGCTTTACACATGACATCGGATCAAAATAGATTGTAGGAAAATAAAGTAGTAAGGATGGACCATTCACCAGGATGGGGAAGCATTTGTTGCTTGGCCGAAGAGAAGTGGTCGGCGCGAAAACTGCTGAGATGAGATACATGAGTAGCTTCATCTTAAAAACATCTTCGTGGGTCGTCATTGCCTGCAGCGAATTTACCAGTACAGACGTGTTCGGCATGGATTCCAACCCAGGAAACAAATGGGGGAACAACGCTTCCTCGATATTGTTATTGACCTCGAACGGGACTTTCATCTGCCCACGAGGCACACCCAAAGTGCAGAACATGGATTCCTCGTTCAACTGTAGTCTTCCACGTCCCAGAATCACAAACTCCCTGGAGGCGAGGTCGTAAATCTCACCAAGCCAGTCGCATACAGGGTTGACAAGATTTGTGCACCGGACATTCATCAGAGCCTGCATACCCATCTCAGCAGCAGCTTCCTTCTGATCGTCGGTAAATCTGTCACTCAACGTAGTCAGTCGTTCTTGGGAGGCTCTGTTGCGAATACGTTTCTTCTTCTGCAAAAAATAGACAAAAAGGGATCAGTTGTTGCCATGTTTTGCACTGTCATGAAATTTTTAGTTCATGATAGACGACTGCAAAGCTCGAGGTGGCATCCAGAAACATAAGCAGTAGGAGGGGGTGTGGACAGTTACCTCATCACCCTCTTTTCTTCGTCCAGTTGCCCGATTATGCTACGGTGGATCCATGAAATCATCATCATCATTTTGATGATTGCCACGAGCCATTCTGCTGAGATAGGAACAGACCAAATTGTCACGGTGGAGACAAAAATGCAAGAGGTAAGCAGTTGCCACCTAACAGAAAATGTCAACTAGTGAATAAAAATATATAACATGAACACACACGCACCCCTCCTGTGATTGTCGAAAACATAAACGTGGCAAGTAAGCACATTGGTTGCATTTCAAAAAAAGTGTACAGATCATAAATGAACTTCAAAACAAAATGTTGAAGTTGCCATGTTAGCCCAAGATAGTACGATAGAAAGTCTCAACATCCTCCACATCACAAAAACTAAGATGTGGCAGCTCACACCCTGTCCTAAAATACACCAATGAAATGCCATGTGTTCAGCGGCAAAAATGTGCTAGGTTGAAATTGCCATGTTAAAATGCAACATGTGATACAAAAAAGCAATGAAAAACATTTAATCAAGAACCTGAAAATTGCCACAGTGTGTTCACATATCACAAGTCATTGCGGAAAAACACAAAAATTGCGTCTGCAGTACAATGAATTTGCCACATTGTATTGACTGTAACATGGCAACAGACATGATGTGGTTAGACAGAAAATTGCCACATGGAAAGCATATGTATGGCATCTGATACAATTGATATGCAAAATTGGTTGCCATGTTACGCACCCAATTTGCCACATTGTCCTGTCTACGGTATGGCAACAGACACAGTGTGTTCACATTCTATTCGCCACAAAAATATACTATCCATGTGGCAACAGGCATAGTTGATGTGCACATTAGTTGCCGTCCAGTGCAGTTGGTTGCTGAAACTGCATTGACTATCGATTTACTACCCTTTACCATTCATACAGTGTGGCAACTATCACAAATCATTCAGGAAAAAATAGTTACCACAATGAAACAACATGTTTGTGGCTGCTGTCACAGTAATTCAGCAAATTAGTTGCCACATGGAAGAGCGTGTGTGTGGCAACTATCACAGTCATTCAATAATTTGGTTGTCGCATGGGAAAGCTTGTTTGTGGCAACTATCACAGTCATTTCAGTAAGTTAGTTGCCGCATGGGAAAGCATGTTTGTGGCAATTATCGCATTCATTCAGTAAGTTAGTTGCCATACAGTCATGATAGTTAATCAAACTACCACGTTTGCCTCATACTGCAGTTTCAAAAACAACTAACTAGATCTAGGGTTGAATGGCAACTACAGTGACTTCAAATTCAACCTCAAAGTTCTCCCCCGAACTGATTGCAAACACCAATTCGAACCAATGCGCAACTAACAAACCGGGAGACACCTGCCCAATCCCAAGGCACAACTAGTGCGTGTCTCTGGACAGGCATAACCACCCCGATGAGGCCGCCGCCGCGGCGGCCACGAAATTGCCCAGTGCCACCAAAAACGGCTAGTACAGGACTCCGCCGCCGGCGGGAACACCGACGCATCGCCAAATCGCCTGAATCTCTACGAATCTCGAGCGAGGGATCGAACAGGGAGGGAAGGGGGGAAATGCGGGAAGGGATTGTGAGAGTTGGAGCGAGCATTACCTTCAAATCCGCAGGCGCTCTGGCGAAGCCGCTCCGTTCCGGCGAGCACCACCGACGGCCGGGAACACCGTCAATTCTTCCGCCTCCGCCGTCGCCTTCTCCCCTCGTCTTCTACTCCAATGGTTTGAAAAGTGAACTGGGTTGTGCCAGTAACTGCGGGGGGTGAGTAAATGGCACCGTGAGGGAGAGGGGGAAGAGGTGCGCGACGTGTTTGATGACAACCGTGGTCGGCGCGTGGCGTGCGGGCACATAGCAGTTCCACCGCACGCCCCCGGGTGGCAACCGCTAACCGCGGGAGGGCAACCAACATGCGGGCGACCTGTCTCGCACACCGCACACGCGCCTCGTCCTATGTGGCGCAGAAAAATGACCGGATTGTGCCAAGATTCGTGCACAAAGTACCCAACGGTGATTGTTGCGTGCGTTCGAGATGGTGAACGCCCACACGTGTGGGCGTTAACATTTCCGTAAAATTTATCTTGCTCCGGATGAAGAAACGAAGCTGCTCCGCACACGATAACTATTGATCGATCCTTGCATGACACATCAATCCAGCGGCTGCCAGCTCTTTAGTTCTATACTTGTGTGGTTTGATTTTAAAGAGCGTGCACGAATCGGCTGCTAACTCTTTTGTTCTTCCTCCTCTCACGCGGGTCTGTTTGAATGCTGAGCGGAACATATCATCGTTAACCATTGCATACATGGTGTAGATTGAATCAGGAAGACTGGAGCGTGACCCTGAGCGAGTCGCCGTACTTGGAGTCGACGGCCCCGGGTAGGTCAGGATGGGAAGCAGCTTGGGCCGCCGCACACGACACAATCCGCTGCCGCGCACAATGAACCAGGCGCTGCCGCACACAGCGCAGGCTGCCTTGCCCGTGTGGCGAAGCATCGGCAAGAGCCACGACTGCATGTGAAGCGGCACCACCTCTTCGGCGATGCCGATGTACCTCCCGTCCACGAACAACCGCGGCGGCAGTGGCATGTCGCCATTCCTCCCAAGGAGCAGCGCGCGGAGCTCTTGCCAGCCAACTGATTTTTTTAGAAGAACATGGAGGCCTCTCCCCGGTTCCATTAACCAGAATGAAACCATACAGAGTCTTAAACCACTACAAAGCTAGAGTTCATGGTCCAAATTTAAAACAGATTTAGCAGCCCTGCTCGACAAGAGCCATTGGGCAAAAACCTAAAAACACAATGAAGGTAAAACATTTGCGCCTGACAGGAAACAGGGGGGGTGAAATCACACCATGAACTCGCTCGCTCCCCTCCTCTTGAGTGGTGGTGCCAGGGCCGCCTGGGGCGACCAGCAGATAGCGAGGGTTGACACGCGGCTGTTCACCATGGTTTTGCCATCAGTGTCACACTTCTTGGCAGGAGAAAAGAAGTCGCCGTCTTCAGAGATCTTGAGGTTGTCCCAGCATACACACCAGCATCCAATCCAGGGTCCTTTGCTTTCAGCCACATGAGATCATCAAGGGTTGCTGGAGCTGCTTTGCCAGAGCACTCAAGAACTCTTCCACTCGGTCTTTGCTTGTTTCTGGGATCAAATTCGCCCAGAACTTGAGCATCATGTGTATCAGCCTCCACACCTGATTAATAGACATCCAAATGGTGTTATTGAAAATCATAGTGTTCCTATATTTCCATAAACACCAAAGTACAGCAGAACTAACTACGTTTAAAGCTAAATTCTTTTTATAGAGATCCAAAATCTGACCACAGACTCAAAGTTTGTACCCAAGTTCCTTTTGGAAAAAGAGATTGACAAACGACCAAATATTCCTGGCTACTACACAGTCGAAAAAATAAATGGTGGTTTGTTTCCTATTCAGTACAGAAAACACAATCAAGCGGTTTGATTATATGTCTTTTCCTCAGGTTGTCTCTAGTCATCAGCTTGTTTTGGAAAAAAAATCCAAAGGAAGACATGAATTTTTTGGGGTACTACCAGTTTCCAAACAGCCGGCAGGAACAGTGGTTTCACACCCCTAAAGTTAATTGCATGGTACAAAGAACTAGAGGAATAGACACCCTTGTTCTCAAGTTGCCAGATCAGAGCATCAGATTCACCATCAAAGATGATTCCTTTAGCAATCTCCACTAGCTGGTACAATTGTTCCATCATCTTACTGTCAAAGTTTCTCCTAAAGGTCAACTTTAGTGTTTCACCATCCCAGACGTCTCTGACACTTTTGTTTTGCTCATTGCAAACCATGTAGATGTGCCAGAATTGTACTGCTAGGGGGGAGGTGCCAAACCAAGTATCTTCTCAAAACCTAATCTTGTCTCATGTCCCTATTTTCCATCTATATCCAAATTTCAAGGTTTGGATGATGGATTTCACTCCTTTCCAGAACCTAGAGGTACATGTGGAGGTGCTTGGGGCAAAAACATTAGTTTTGCCTCTCATATATTTCTGGTCTATCATCATCTTCCAGGGTTTCCCTTCACCTTCATAGTATCTTTTAACCCAAGATCCTAAGAGGCAGAGGTTGACTTCATGGAGATTTCGGATGCCAAGCCCCCCAAATTCTTTCTTCATACAGACCATCTTCTAGTTAGCTAAGTACAGTTTCATGTGCCCCTCAAAATCATTCCATAGGCAATTTGCCATTTGGGCATTAATAAGTTCTATTGCCCACTTAGGGAATTTTAAGAAGGAAAGTAAGTACACAGGGATACTAGCTAAGCATGCCTGGATGAGGATAATTCTCCCCTTGTAAGAAAGAAGTTTCCCTCTCCATCCAGCAATCCTTTTCATAATCTTATCAATAAGTGGTTGGATATCTTCTCTCCTAAGCTTATCATAGTGTAAAGGTATCCCAAGGTATTTAATGGGAAGGAGCCTCTGGTGCACTCTAGTATCTCTAAGAACTCCGCCACATCAGATGCATCCATGTTGACTGGTATGAGCTAACTTTTGCTGTAGTTGATTCTCATACCAGAGATCATTTCAAAACCAGAAAGAACCATTTTAAGGTTTCTGGTATGTTCTAGGTTATTATCTAAAAACAAAATAGTATCATCAGCATACTGGAGGCATACTATCCCTCCAGGGAAAATCTCAGCACACAGCCCCTGTATTAACTGATGATTCGCAGCTTTCATTAACATCCTAGTTGGAATATCAACTACCAAGTTGAACATCAGAGGGGAAATGGGGTCCCCCTACCTCAATCCTTTTCCTGTAAGGAAAAAGTCATTCCCGGTGTTGTTTAGCTTAACACCCACTTATCCTCCTCTAGTTATTTGCAGGATCCAATGGACCCATTTATCTCCAAAGCCTGTTTTCCTAAGTAGCTCTTCAAGGAAATCCAAATCTACCTTGTCAAAAGCCTTATCATAGTCTAGCTTAAGTACTAGGCCCTGTCTTTTGGTGGAGTGGATGGAGTGCAGGATCTCATGAGTTGTAACCACACTTTCTAAGATATATCTGCCTTTAAGGAAGGCTGACTGGTTACTAGCTATAAGCCTTTGTAGGATCCTAGCTAGTCTATTTGTAAGGACCTTGGTGAAGATCTTGAAGCTACAGTTAAGCAAACTAATAGGCCTAAACTTTTTCATACTGGAAGCATCAACTTCTTTTGGAATTAAAGTCAGCGTAGCAAAATTAAGCCTATGGATAGCCAGTTCCCCTTGATGAAAGACTTCAAACATGGCTATCAGGTCTTTTTTAACCAGTCCCCAAAACTGCTGGTAAAAAAGAAGGGGATACCATCTGGGCCAGGGGCACCATCAAAGTATGACTCAAAGATAGCCTTTTTGATTTCCTCTTCCAAGAAGGGGGCCTCGAGGGCTTCATTTTCAGCGATATTAACTTTTTCTTCATTAGAGAAAAAGGTTGGGTCTAACTGGATCCCACTTCTTTCCTCCTTCTTGAAGAGATTTTTATAGAAGTCGCAGGCAATTCCAAGCATTTTCTTAGTATCAGTGACTGGCCCAAGTGGACCATCCAAAGAGTGGATAGCTGTCTTCCTCCTCCTTTGGTTTGCAACTGCATGGTAATACTCAATGTTCATGTCTCCTTCTTTAATGTATCTATCCCTAGATCTCTGCTTAGCTTTGATCTCCTCTTGGAGCCAAATTTTCTAGAGCTCACTATGTGTGAATTTGAGCCTAGCTGATTCGGAGTCAGAGAGCATTACTGTTTCAGATTTGATGTCTAGTTGTCATATTCCTCTAAAAGGATTTTCTTATATCTTCTAAGTTGGGCCTCTTCATTAGAGCTCCAACCTTTGGTCACTCTTCTAAGTTTTCTCATCTTCTCTTGCCAATTGTCTAGAGGGTTGGCCATAAGGGTGGGTTCATTCCAAATTTTGGCAATTAGATTGGAGAAGTCCTCTCTAAGAAGCCACCATTTTTCCATCATGTAGTTGCTACTTATAGGCATTTGCTCTAGACCATACTCCCAAATAATGGGAGCATGTTCACTGCCACATCTAGGTAGAGCAATGCAGGAGGCTAGTGGAAGTATTTTGTCAAGCTCTGCATTGTAGAAGAGCCTATCTATTGTAGACATTGTTAAGTCTACCTAGTTATTAGTTGAGGTGAATTTTCTACTAGACAGCTTGATTTCCAACATACTCCAAATCTCTATCCAAGCATTGAAGTTGTCACACCATATATGGTTGACTACACCGTTGCTTTTTTTCTCTAGCATATCTAACTAAATTGAAATCCCCACCATCAAGGTGGGGTATGGATTCTCTATGAACAGGGAGTGAAGCTCAGAGATAAATGCTTCCTTCCCTTCCTCATAGGGAGATCCATAAACAGTGATGATTCTAAAGGTAACATCCTTGCTCTTCTTCTTAAGAACACAACTAACTGAGTAATCAAGATGAGACTAGGAGATGATCTCAAACAGGTCGGCATCCACACCCATCAGGATGCCTCCAGCAGAGCCTTTAGATGGGAGGTGGTGCCAGGAGAAGTTCCTACTACCTACTAAGGATTTAAGGTAGGAGTCAGGAAAAACTTCTTTTTTGGTTTCCTGGAAACCTAGAATAGATGCCTGCAATTTCCTAATTGTATCAACTATAAGGGTTTTTCTCCATGGACACTAGTGCAGAACCGGGCTTTAGCGCCGGTTCGTAATGGCCTTTAGTGCCGGTTCGGCAACCGGCACTAAAGAGTGGGGACTAATTAAAGGTCCCCCCCTTTAGTACCGGTTCATCACGAACCGGTGCTAAAATTCCACCACGTGGCACGAGCCAGGCCCGGGTGCGTGTAGGGCTTTAGTACCGGTTGGTAACACCAACCAGTATTAAATGTTTGGGTGTTTTTTTTATTATTTTTCCTTTAATTTTGTGTTTTCAATTTAATTTAGTGATTGTTTTACATTATAATGAGTTGTTAAATCATTAGGTGAAAGTATCGCTGATTAGTTTCGACTGGATGCATGTGGATCCTAGCTATAGCTAAGTGATCAAGTATATGCCATATCCATATTATACTTGATCACTTAGCTAGGATCCATCCAGCTGAAACTAGTCTCGGTTTCTTTCATTAAATGATATAATAACTCATCATCATCATCATCATCATCATATTAATATAAAAACTCTTGCATCATATCATCAACATCAGTATACTAGCTAGCTAACAATCATCATAGTCGTCATTATCACTATTTAATCATCATAGTCATTACCGCTATCTAATCACCACCAACACTAGCTTAAGGAAGAAACATTCACTTGTACCAGAAGCAAAAATATCATCGAGTTCAACATGATGGTCATGATATTATAAGCATTCATAACACCACAAAAGCAAATCACTCTTTGAGATTAAGTTCAGGACGAAGAACACGAACATGAGAGGACAAGTACTAAGAGCATGAACAAGCTAAATCACTCCTGCTGCTGCTCTCTCTCTCTCTCAGGTAAAATAGCATAGAACATGTATAGCTCTCCTGATTCATCATACTGGAGCATGCAGATGAACCTATCTCCTAATCGTGGGCTGTGCTTCTCATTGCTGCCCCCTAGTACTTCTCTATGATCGTTAACAATTTACCTCCAATCTTTCACTATTAAGCATTCATCGCTTCTAGAAATCCTAAATGCACTCATGTGCAATGCAGGATATCTTGGCCGTAAGCTAACAATTGACATGCAACCTTTAGTCTCGATCCACTAAGGCACAACTGTCATCGGGAGTCCCTGTTGAAGAACATCATATAGTAATTAATATACTTAGCAATGAAAGTTTAGCAAAAAAATATGTATGCAAAAGATGCACTGATGAGGACAAATAGTAAAAAATCTTACCATCATTCCTAAATAGATGTGACCATAGTTCAATATGATCACTATTGGTCGCACATTTTGAGTACTAACATTTCTAAGTGCAGGAAGAAAATTTGTCTTGACAGTATGAAGATCCTCAAGCCATGAAACATAATGACTTATCTCCTCGCAGTTTAGTTCAGCTTCGAGACAGTAGTAGGTTCTGTCTACCAAGCACCGGATATGTTTGCTTGAATGGAAATAAGCTGTCAATAGAAATTAGTTGTCAACTATTTTTGAATAAACAATATCAAAGACATAAATATGGTTGAGAAGAACTCACATAATGGTAGAACTGGAGGCGTCTGCACATCGACCCAGATGTCTCTATTACCTTCAATATCATCTTTCGGACGAATTTCAAAGGTGATAACCATATCAGGCTCAAATGCATGAGCCTTGCATAGTGCTTGCCAAGTTTTGCATTCAAAATAGGTGTACGTGGCTGCATTGTATACTTTGACGTTGAAAGTATAACCATGCTCAGTTTTCAGGTAAACTCTCTTTACCTCCATAGTATCTATAGCATTGAAACCTATCTTATCCAAGAAAAAAAATTCTTGCATGGAAGGGGATGTGCTAGTATAATAGTGAAAATTAACAATTATAAGTTGAAGCAAATAAAGCATATATAAGTCATATGCTTAATTACTAAAAAAAACTTGTTGTTGTGACTTACTATATCAAATTCGAAGGTCTCATCCAGCTAGTTCTATAAACTAGTTCTATAAATTCAACTACTTCAACTAAGCATTTACTAATAAAAATAAACTAGTTATATTAATTCAACTAGTTCAAATAATCTCATATACCTAAATTTTCTAACTAAAAATAAACTATTTCTATTAATTCAACTAGTTCAACTAAGCATTTACTAATAAAAATAAACTAGTTATATTAATTCAACTAGTTCAAATAATCTCATATACCTAAATTTCTTACTAAACATAAACTAGTTATATTAATTCAACTAGTTCAAATAATCTCATATACCTAAATTTTCTTACTAAAAATAAACTAGTTCTATTAATTCAACTAAGCCTTTACTAATAAAAATAAACTAGTTATATTAATTCAACTAGTTCAAATAATCTCATATACCTAAATTTTCTTACTAAAAATAAACTAGTTCTAATTCATCTAACATTAACATTCTAACATTCTTATTTACGAAATTCATCTAACATTAATCTAAACAATAGAAAACAGAAAATAAGTAAAAAATGTGTCTGTGTGTGTAGTACTGTGTGTGCATGTGTGTGTGTATGCGTGTGTACATGTGTGTGTAGTGTGTGTGTGTGTGGGTACGAGCGGGCCGGGTGCGGCGGCGTACGGTCAGCGATGGGGACGGCGCGACGACGGGCGGCGGGCCGGGGGCGATCGAGACGGCGACGTAGTATGGGGCGCGGCGGCGCGAGACGGCGACGACGGGGACGGCGACGACGGGCGGCGGGGGTGGCGGGGGCGACGGTGCGGCGACGAAGGCGATAGATGTCGCGCGAGAAGTGGAGAAGAAGTGGTCGATGGAACTGAATTTTCGTAAGTGCCATATATTTAGGAGGGGCCTTTAGTACTGGTTGGAGCTACCAACCGGTACTAAAGGCCAATTTTGGCCAGGCCAAGCGACGGGAAACGAGGGCCTTTAGTATCGGTTGGTGGCTCCAACCGATACTAAAGGACAATCCATTAGTACCAGTTGGAGCCACCAACCGGTACTAATGGCCGTGCGCTGCCGCCCGCGGTGCATTATGTTTAGTCCCACCTCGCCGAACGAAGGGCAGCCGCACTGGTTTATAAACCCAGTCGCGGCTGCTCTTTCGAACTCCTCTATATAGCAGGCTTCTGGGTCTAACTACGGCGCGCTGCCCTGTGAGCCTGCTGGCCCTTCTGGGCTTGAATTTGCACACCCTAGGTCTGGCAGGCCCACCGGGCAGCGCCCCAACAATTTTTTATATAGTTTTTTTTCTTTTCTGTATTATTTATTTTCTTATATTTATTTTTGTGTAATTCTTTTATATAGTTTTTTTCTTTTATGCTTTTTTTTCTTCTATTTATTTATGAGTAGTTTTTTTTGCTGTATTTAGTTTCTTTGTGAATATTTTTGCTTTAGTTGCTTCGAATGTTGTAGTGATTTTCTTTGTGAATATTTAGTTTCTTTGTGAATATTTTTTAACTTAGTTGTGAATATTTTTGCTGTAGTGATTTTAAATTTCACGGTCATTTAGCTCTGACCTAAATAAATCGGTAACTGAAAAACAGCAAATGATGTCAGAATGTGTTGGAAATTGATGATGTCGCTTCGAATGTTGCATAATGCCGGCTTAAAAAAAGCCTGGAGTTCAAATAAGTTAAAAAAATTGAAGTGTCCGTGTAACAGATGAGTTCTCGTCCGAAACCCTGATACTCCAAAAGAGATTGTCCAGTTTGTACACGAAATGCGTCCAGTTTTTACCGTGACCCTTTCTACTCTTTTGCACATGCTATGCGGGTCAAATGATGATACCATGCCAAGTTTCAACATTTTCAGATTTCGTTTTGTAGCGATTTTCAATTTCACGGTCATTTAGCTCTGATCTAAACAAATCGGTGACTGAAAAACAGCAAATGATGTAAGAATGTGTTGGAAATTGATAACGCCGCTTCGAATGCTGCATAATGCCGGCATAAAAAGTCTGGAGTTGAAAATAAGTTCAAAAAAATGAAGTGCCCGTGTAACAGATGAGTTCTCGTCCGAAACCATGATACTCCAAAAGAGATTGTCCAGTTTGTACACGAAGTGCGTCCAATTTTTGCCATGACCCTCTCTACTCTTTCGCACATGCTATGCGGGTGAAATGATGATACCGTGCCAAGTTTTAACATTTTCAGAGTTCGTTTTGTAGCGATTTTCAATTTCACGGTCATTTAGCTTTGATCTAAACAAATCAGTGACTGAAAAACAACAAATGATGTCAGAATGTGTTGGAAATTGATGACGTCGCTTCGAATGCTGCATAATGCCGGCTTAAAAAAAGTCTGGAGTTCAAATAAGTTTAAAAAAATAAAGTGCCCGTGTAACAGACGAGTTCTCGTTTGAAACCATGATACTCCAAAAAAGATTGTCCAGTTTGTACATGAAGTGCGTCCAGTTTTGAAGTGAGTGGCGGCCGGCGGGGGAGGACCGGCGCGGGGGATTGAGGGGGAGACCGAGTGAGTGGAGAGAGTGAGGACGTAAACATGTAAAAATATACATCAAAAATACATTGATTATCAATGATCTTTTTGTGTACAATCTGAATTGTCAATATGAGTCCTCAACGGTTTAGAAACCGGTGAAGACTCATTTGAGTCCACAAATTATACACATAGATTTCAATAAAGACCAAATGCTTGTGATAGTTTGAGAAGTAACATATTTAAGGTGGTAAAAATCTTGCTAGGGGAGCGATGTAGGACTAAAAATAGCCCGCCACAACCTCTTTACTACCGTTCGTGCCACGAACTGGTACTAAAGATGTTGCGGCTCGGCCAACACCTTTAGTACCGGTTCATGCCACAAACGGGTACTAAAGATTCACAATGAACCAGTACTAAAGATCTCCTCCCGCCTAGACATTTGAACCGGCACTAATGGACACATTAGTGCCGGCTCAAATGCAAACCGGGACTAATGTGTCTCAGATTTGACCCTTTTTCTACTAGTGAGAGCAGAGATGCCCCTGACATTCCAAAAAACAGCATTCGTTGGGGAACCATTGTCCTGGGGTGCTTGCCCCGTTTGTGTTTACATACTAGGTTCGACACTCCAACAGAGTCAAAACTACTACTATGATCCACCCCACTGTCCAAATTGCCTTTTCAGGGGGGGGGGGGTGACTCCTAAATCAGGATCAACATTCCTGTCAGGATTCAGACTTCTAGGGAAAGGTAAGTTAAGGTTATTATCATCTCTAGAGTCTATATCAATACCTATTTTGGAAGCTACTAAAATAAAATGAGGATTATTGAAGAGGGAGAAAGGTGTGGATTTTTTACTTTGCTCTTTTTTTGTTGCTGCATCTTGAGCCTCTTTGAGTTGCTGAGCTTTTTGTAGGACTGTTCTAGAGTGCCCAGCATTTCTTGCACTGGCTCTAGGTGCTTGTATGGGACCCCACTTTTCTGTCTTCTTAGATGCATGATTCTGGAGAGGTGGGTATTCCACCTCATACTGATTGTTGATCAGTGTTCCATCCTTTCCCAGGGGCTCCTTGTTCCGCATCTCCTCTTGCAGCTCATCCCACTCATCCTCTGTGTCTATGTCCTCATTGTTCCATCCCTCCATTTCCCTTAGCAAGCTAAAACCATCTACATTATCATCGTTGCTGCTCATGAAATAGCTCAGAGCACTCTCCTTGGCCTGTTGCAGGTCTTCTGGAGCTTGTGCTTTCAAGAGAGAGGTGGGGGTGGGTGGCTCAGTGGTCACAGTCAGTTGGTTGTGGGTATAGCTCTTGTCACTTTTCCCACTTCCAGCATTAGAGTTGCTGCCACCAGCCCACCGAAATCAACTAGAATCGCTACGAATCGGGCCTGTCTGCCATAAATTTGGCCGGAATAAAGACCGGCACGATGGATCTTGGTCAAAATGGAGACTATTCTGAGGGTTGAATCTGAAAATTCCCTCCCGCCAATCATCTTTTTTGTTTAAGGTGGACTGAAAAATTTGCACCCGAGACTGAACATCTGAGATATTGGGGGCTCGTTATAAGGTTTACCTAAAAAATATATGAGCCAGCCGATTTTGAGGGATCTGTCCGGGTCGCTGCTTCCGCTCAAAACCATAAAAAAAAGGATTATTTTACATTTTTGGCTCTTTTAAGGAATTTGTTAGAGATGCTCTTAGAACTACGACTAAGTAGTTAGCATATTTTCATGTAGGGGGTGGTTAGACATCAATGGACAGGGAAATAACAAAGTCTCAGTCCATCCGCAGTTTTTAATGGGAGTCAGACCCGCAACATATTTTTAGGGGAATGACACTGCTTTATTCATCAAAGAGATCTATAGGGATCGATTCAATGTTATGTGGTTGGATGAGTCAAACATGTCATCCCGCATCAAGGGGGAGAGAGAGAGTTTGGCTAAAATCTCGTTTTTCTCTTTGTCTTGGTCGCGATGCATAACGTAAGATGACTTATACACCTAGACGGAATAGTGTCCTTGTGCATTCCTGCAAATCATTGTTGCCGATCCCATGTTACCTTGACGTGACACCACCCCATCTACATTAAATTTTATGATGCCATTCGGAGGTCCAATCTAGGAAAGACGCCATTGTCCCTACAAAAATACTGTTTGCATGACACTTTACACTACGATCCTAGGACGATGATATATCCAACAAACTCCAATGATTTGGACTGATATATCAAGGGCTGATATATGGCATCGTCTTAAAATCGTGCAAAATGCAGCGCTCTTGTCGCTGCACATTGCTAACTACCACGCTTCTTGGATTTTCAAGGGCTTTCAACTCTGAAACAAAATGCATAGCAAAGAGATGAGTTGGCCATCGGTGGATGAAAATTTTGTTCATAAATTACTTTCCTACAAGCATGCCATATTGTTTGAAACGACAAAGGCCTATCAGAAAGTAAAGATGGACGTGAAAACTCTTCGGATACACTTGGACGAACAAGAAGTTGGCTACAGGAAGGATTCGTTGAATCAGTTTTCAAGAACAACCACCGAAGAGGAAGAACAGCTCGGAAGATCTGAGGAGCATCCCGAGCTGAAGACTGGTTTACTGCCTACTCATGGTGTCTGGCTTTAGGGGCACTCCCCACGTTGTTTCCTGTCCAGGTGGGCTGGTGTGTACACCCCCATGCTGGTTCACCATCAAGCCATGTCAAGGCGACCCATGGCGCGTCAAAGGAATACTTCCAAGGACTTGGCGCATACTTCAAGATTTAGAGTTTGTCTACAACGCGATTAACTTCTACGTAGCCGGCCGGCCTAATTGCAACTCTAGACCCCTATCCCCCCCCCCCCCCTCCCGGTACCTATACAAACCAAGAGCTATGGCTCGTAGACGACACACAATGATCTCATGGTAGATCAACATGTACTTTGTACTCCACCCCAAATCAATACAACATAAGCAGGATGTAGGGTTTTTATCCTCCTAGGAGAGCCCGAGCCTGAGTAAAACCCCTTGTCCATGTTACCATCACATCTAGGCTACTAGTTTGGGAACCCCTATCCTAGATCTGTCAGAATCGACTCTGTCGCACGCGCATATGAATTTTTCTCTGAACCATTAGGTTTTCACAGGTTTGAGAGCCATAGCAGCCATAGCATAGAATATAAATATTAACTATAAATATGGAAATAAATAATAACATAACTATTATTGTCTCTACGGCATATTTCCAACAGGAACAAGTCAAGGGCTTGTTGCACCCCAATTGCTTGTCCAATAGTCGCCTTGAAGAAAAAGAGATTGTCATCAACAAATATGAGATCTGAGATATCGGGGCCGTTGCGAGCCACTTTAATAGGTGTCACAATCTCCAACAATTGGGTTATCGGGACGGTGCATATGCATATACGTTAGAACATTCCCAGCAGGCAAGCCTACAAGATTCAAGTTGGTTTGGTTCATGTCCTCTCAACCCCATGCCTAACTGTATATCATTAGAACATTTTTTGTAAAAAAAAAGTTTCTTACTCAATGTTGTTATTTCCTAGCAAATCATGTACAAAATAGAGTCAAAATTACACATGTGGCAATGTATCAATGCCTAAAAGGTGGTCTATTTTGTAGTATATAGATAAATAAAAGAACAATGTGTCTTCATGCGATTCAAATAAATATAATATATTCGACATACTAAAGGTGATATCCTCGCCGTTGGGAGGACCACTGTGCTAGTTTTGACGACATAAATTGTAATTTTAGACTAGCAAAACACAAATAATCACTTCTTTGCACTAGTTTCATTCTCATACATGACCGCTTTTGCTCCAACGGTTCCACTGGATGTTCCAAATTTTTTTTGGCAATTTATCATATTATATGCCCAACTCCAACAATAATTGTGTCATGCAAAAAGTACAACAACCTTACAAGATACAAATCAACTGTCAACCTCTCTTATGAATTGAATTAAATTGGAAAATCTAAATCACATGCTCCATCATGCCAAAAGATTCTCTACTATACACTCCCCGGAGATGCAGCTATCATTATTTGCAGTAAAAGAACATCAAGATGGATGTTGTCTCAAACGCTATAGGACACATCAGGTCAGGTGATGGCAAGTATAACCATCAAGACTTCTTTCTTCAAATATCATATCCATCCAGTTATCTTCGTATGGTCTCAAATAGCATCTCGTTCCATGTATCTATAGGTCCTGGCATGCACCAATGTAGACAATCCTGAGGTGGAGGCCTTCCATCCGGCCCTCTTTGAGTCTTCTTGTTTGGGTCCAGATTTGTGTATGGTCCAGGATGCCCATCAACCCTTAAGGCAAAGGGTTCTGTGATGCTCATTAGTTTCAACTTGGATCCTTGTTCTCCAGAATTCTTGACTACCTTTCTAAAGCCCGCAACTTGTTTTGCATACATTGCATCTATGAATACATCCCTCATCGCCTTATCCAAGGGGTTAACCTTCCCAGTGCATGATCCACCAACATTCCATGCCCCGCGTTCGTAATGGTCCGGTGAGTATGTGCTCAAAATAGCTATACCTTTGAAATTTGGGTTAGTAGCCACAGCAGTTAGGCAAGTCTCGGTGGATGCACCAAAAGCATCAATGTTGTTCATCTGCATCTTTCCAGCTTCAAGAGGCCACCAGCTCTGCCCTCCAACGACTGTGCCATTCAGGATATAGGCCGATGGTGTGACAAACCAATGTCCAAAAGAGAGGACCAGGACATCAAAACCTGGGAGAAATTCCATCAACGTCTTATCTGTGATATCGAGGAAAACCTTATTAAGACCCTCGGGGGCAATTCCCACAGCTTCTTTTGAATTGTATAATAGCCAAGGAGACCATATGCGGATAATAGTTATTGAGGTCGAATTGAATATCCACCTACTCATCCTACGATCGCTAAGGTTTATTGGGGTGTCCACCTGTTAAAAATGGAATATCACACTTAGGTAATAAAAATCATATACACCTCTGTTCTGCATTATAGTTGATTTGGATTTGTCTAGTGTTAGATAAACCTACTCAATAAAATAAGCTAAAGGTACGCACAACGCTTTAGGTTGGTCTTGGTATTTCGGTTACCATATGACAAGAAAAAGTATGACATACATAAGGAGGAAATTTGAAATGACAAAGCCTATTAAGAGTTCAGTTTTAATCTTAGTCATGGTAATCATAAGTCAAGGCTTTCCAAAATGTGGGACGGTCTTAACTTGAAAAAGAGAAAGTACAGAGGGTCAAGCAATTCTCAAATAAAAAAGAGGTTCTCTCCATAACCAAGCAAGAGTTCTTCTTAAGAGCATGATTAATAGTATAGCCAAAGCCGGCTATATGGAATTGTCCTGTCACTTATAGTCAACCTATTAACCCACTCATGCAATAGTTAGTGATACTATTATGTTATGTCATTAATTTTTAGCCCGCCTCTTTCTCTTATAAAGGTTGTTGGAGTCTGTGCTACAGTCGGCTATAAGCTTGTAGCCTGCTTCTTTTCTCTCTCCTCTTATTTCTCTTGCAACTAAGCAAAAAAATTGATGTGTCATCTCTTATAGCCCGGCTACGTCACTCTATTATACTATACCTGCTGTTAATTAGCTATTCAAAACAAAACAAAAACCAAGGTAATCAAGCGGCGACAAAAGCTTGTCTTTCCAATAAAAAGGTGCGGCAAAAGGGAATACGGGGAATTACTTCGCTTCCCCCAGCTCAAGTGCTCAACCTTATTGATAGACTTATTTTGATTTTATCCCGAATTCTGCCATGTTCCACGTGAAAATAAAGGACAACTATTTCATATTATCCATTTATGGCTGCATGCATCGACTAATGCAGAGGCCGGAGGTATTCCTCCTTTTCAAAACAAAAGTCTATTTCTTTTTGAAAGGATTTTTCACAATATGATTATGACGAGGCATTATAGATCTTGACAAAAATGATGGGCCATCCATTATCTGTAAGACGAAGCAACACTTAACTATGAATAAATCATTCATAAACAAATTACCCTGCCAACATCAAACCATTAGTGGCAGTCTCAGTGCAGTATATGGTTACCTGCCATAGGATGCAAAGGAGAGACTCCATCTGGTTCTGAGCAATCGAATCCCCAGCGAAAGCAAGTGTCTTGCCCCTCATCAGCTTCAGGAACTTCCTTGCGTCAAAGCGCGGGAGAGCGCACCGCTCGGGCTTCCATCTCCAGTTCTCATACCCCTTGTCCGGCCGCCCATTCGCCTGGCAGTTCTCCGCGCGTATGATCAGAGGGCAAGAGCTGCTCGTGTACAGTGGCCCAGAAGAATCAGGAACCCAGTTCCCACGAAAGATATCACAGCTACCTACACAATAAACTCACGTCAGTTTGCGTGATTAACTACCGGTGGAGTTGACCACAAATTTCATTCGTGTCTGTAAGATGTTGTGCATATATAGATCAAACAGGGGAGTGAACTAACTAACACCTTACCTTGAGCATGTGTAGGCCCCAGGGTCAGCAACAGAGCCACCGCTGACATAACGATGGATGAGAGCCATTGCTGCATTCCTCCGGCCACCGCCGGAGGATTCTTCCCTGGTAAACTCATGGCCACACACACACACCTGGCCTGCATTTCACAAACAATGCCGAAAAATAATGGAAAGGGTAGTAAGAATCATCACTAGAACCATGCTGACACTTGGTAAGCTAAAGCAGCTAGACAGATGTTGGTTCAGACCTTGAGCTCGGCGCGGTCATGGCCAGAGGAATGGCCCAGGAGCTGCTCTGCTTGTGCTCACTGCTCAGGGTGGGAGTTATGAGCTACGGAGAGGGGAGGACCCGAGATGGTGTTGGCTCTGTCCAATTTAACCGCGCAAACTCGACTGGAGACTGGAGTGCTTCCCGCCGCAGAAGGCGTGACTGGATTCAGATTGCAACACACGCCAATCGTTGGAGTCCGATTGCAAAAGGGGCGTCCAGTCTCGTGCCTATGCACAGAGTCGTTGACTTGTTGGCGCATTGACCACGTTGTATTCATGCCGCTAGCATATCCTGCTACTAGTAGTAGTATTACACTAGTGGAGTAAAAATGGCGTAGTTTTTTTAGTGATTTTTTAACGTGCAAGCCACGTTGGGAGGTGGGAGCTCATGTAGTGACAAGAACTGTTAGTTGATGAGTAATTAAGCGGTCAATTGCTTGACTTCTCTAGATTAACGACCGGACGGGGGAATCGGATTCCGTGGGATTTCGCGCGAGATGGCATCTAACGTGATGCAGCCGTGCTGTTTTGTCAGAGAAGAACATGCATGTTTCACAAGCCATAATAACTCAATTAACCTCAGTGATCTCCAGCTGCATGAATTTGGAAATAGTAACAGTCCTTAAAACTACGAGTGAATTATAAAAAACTACAGCATTCGAAGTATAATTTCAACTTGACTGGGCGCAAAATAATTTCTGGACTGAGTGCAAAAGTTTATTTTTTCACATAATCAAGTTAAATATCAATCAAATCATCCCAAACGCTATATTGGCACATACACTAATTAAAATATAAAAACACAATTCATGGTGTAGTTGGTCAACCAATCCTCCGGCTTGGTGACCCCATTGTACTTGGGCGTGTCGGGAGCCAGCGTGAAGCCTTTGGAGAAAGGCTCACGCTCACCGTGGATGCACGCGGCCTGAAACAGCCGGGCCGACTGAGCTCTCCTCCTCCAGAGCAAGGGAGTGCGCCAGCCGCTTGATGCGGTGGCGAGCGTCATGTTCGTCGTGAGGCTCGCGCGGCCCTAGCCGATTGGTGATCGCATGACGCGCAGACAGCCCTACTGAGGCCGCTCGTTCCCGCCGCGCGGGCGGGGGTTGCTGCGCCGGCTACCGGCGGCCTCCGCCATCCAACTGGTGACTGCCGGTGGATCACGGTTGTGCTGGCACCGGCCGCCCCGGTGTCGGATCCCGTCGTGCAGGGACCTGCAGCGTTTGCCTAAGTGCTTCGACCGGCTGCTAGTTGTCCGTTCGAAGAGGGGGAAAGCCGAGTTGGACGTGGTTGGCACGGTCGGGTCCCACTCGGCCTGCTGCTGCAGCTCCTCGCCCTCCATGTGCTCTAGCTCGGCTGCGGCCTCCTGCCCAGCCCTCATGTTCTTGATGGGAGTGTTGTAAGTGGGTCGGCATCGCCCAGAATCTGGCTGATGGCCCTGCCGTGGCGCCGCATGTCCCCGAGCCGGCTGGGCTTGTCGCTAGCCAAAGTGAAGCTGTGTAGCGAGAGCAATTTCGGCCTATCTGTCTTCTGAATGTTAGTTTCAAAAAATTTACCAAGGTTGGGACGATCAGGCTCACACAGATTGCGCATGCAGTTGTGCAGCCTTCTCAAACGGCTTTCATGCCGGACAGGAACATCCTGGAAGGGGTTGTGGTCCTTCATGAAACGCTCCATGAAATCCACACGAAAAAACTTGATGGGGTTTTTTCAAAGTAGATTTCGAGAAGGCTTACGATAAAGTCAAATGGCCGTTTCTTCAACAGGCTTTCGTATGAAGGGGCTTCGATGATGCTTGGCGACGCCAGGTGGAAGCGTTCACGGCAAAAAGGGAGTGTTGGAATTAAAGTAAATGACGACATAGGTCATTACTTCCAACTACAAGGGCTGAGACAAGGCGATCCTATGTCGCCTATTCTGTTTATATGTGGTGATATGTTGGCGATCCTGATTGGGAGGGCAAAGGAGGGCCGGTCAGTTGATGGCTTGGTACTCATCTAGTTGATGGTGGTTTGTCCCATTCTACAATACGCTATGATACAATCATCTTTATGGAGCACGATTTGTCAAAGGCGAGAAACATGAGTTAGTGTTATGCCTATTTGAACAATTGACGGGGCTGAAGATTAATTTTCATAAGAGCGAGCTGTTCTGCTCTGGTAGAGCCAAAGAAGAACAAGAGGCTTATAGACAATTGTTTGGTTTGATGTTGGCGCTCTACCTTTCACGTATCTCGGTATTCCAATTCACTATCGTAAGCTAACAAATAGGTGAGTGGAAGTGCATCGAGGATCGGTTTGAGAAGAAACTGGTGCTGGAAAGGAAAACTCATGTCTTATGGAGGCCGGTTGATTCTTATTAACTCGGTGCTCACGAGTTTACCCATGTTCCTCTTATCCTTCTTTGATGATAAGGACATGACTACCTTGGATATGACCAAAAATATTGCATACATGCATATTTGTCAGGTGATTTCTAGGGCAAACTATTCAATAATCTATTTATGTTATCCAGAACAAAAATACTTCACACACTTTTGTGTTTTGTCTAATTGCAGGTGTATGGTACATTTGTATAATCCACATATGAAGATAAGGAAGAAAGAGATGTTTATTTGCTGTTCAAAAAGTTCTCTCACGTCACTTTTGGCCCAAGAGAAGATAGAGTCCAAGTCTCTCAGGTTCTGGACTCAGATTCGGACTGCACAGATATACCTGACTCAAAACGTCAATAACTTTTTCATACGGACTCCAAATTGGGTGATTATTTTTTTGTTGGAAAGTAGATTTCGTGCTCTTTCCACACCAATTGGATTCACCTTAAAATTCATCCGGGGCGTTGAGTTATGGACGAAACAATCTGACGCTGCAGTAGAATCCGAGTCAAACTACAAGTCCAAAGGTGTTACGTCACCTCCACTTGGGCCCATGAGCCTTGTACGACTTAGGGTTGGTTTAGGCTGGCTTGGGATGTTCTCCCACTTCTTGGCCGCTACCCCTTGCTCTATATAAGTAGATCCATCTAGTAGCTTTTTCTTGGGATTTGTTTAGTTAAAAGTTAGCCATTGCAACTTCGTGTACTTCGTTTGTGTCCAACGACAGACCCAAGACCGCTTACGGATCCCCACTTTATCAATACTTTATAGTATACTCGCAATATTCAGATTGCTTTTATCATATTCTTGCTTGTTCTTTGATTGCTTGCAGAATAACCTTCGTGGTCAGGTTATTGTGCTCCGGCGTGGTCAATAACCTCTCGGAGTTGGTTTTAGCGATTGCTAAGGCGCAACGTCGTGCACGTTTTGTAGTCGGATCGTCATATCGTCTCCACCCAAATCGATAGTTATCATCTCATTGAAGGATCGGGACACCTGGCCTCTATCAAGTGGTATCAGTTTCAGGTTGCTCGGTGAGAATTTCCAGTTTCCCTAGGTTAGATTATTTCTTACCTATTTGTCCAAAAAAGCCACAAAAAAAGTTAGATCTATTTATCCTTTGTCCAAGAAAGTCGAGTCTTTGCAATTTTCTTTTCATTGTTTGCATTATTGAATTATCGGTTGCATCGTTCGTGTCGAGTTGCTGGTCTTAGTGTCTAGTTCGTTTAGAGTTTCGAGTTTTGTTCACATTAGTCACGCCGCCGCTGCATCGTTATCCCTTCCGCTGTCTACCATCCCATCCATCAATTTTCACCACGTGCTACGTACTGTTAATTGTCATAATCATAGTTGAGGTCATTCACATCTTGGCCTGATCCAATCTGCATCTTATCTAGTTTGTCTTGGAAAGAGGGAGAAAAAAAAGATAGAGAAAAAAAAGAGAAAAAAGGAAAGTAAAAAAAAGAGAGAGAAGAAAAAAAAGCGTGAGAAAAAAAGAGAGAAGAAAAAAAATCGGATCTATCTAGAATCAATCTCGTACCTGAATTCGGATTGGAATCTGTTTTGCGCACTGTTCAGTAAAACAGGAGTATCTTCCTCATACGAAGTCCGTTTTGCCTCCATGAGTACTCAAATTGAAGCTAGAGACGAGCCGCATCTAAATAGTTGCAGAAGCTGTTCAATATTTGACACCTCAAAATCGGCTTCTAAATAGGTCTTTTTTCTCTCTAAAGTTCGTGAACACAGCTTGTTCTAATTTTTCAGGCCAGTTTTAGAATTCTTTGACTCCTCATATCAACTCGGAATTGAGTGATTCTTTTTGCATTGGAAAGCTTGAGTTAGTAGCATTCTTTGAAAGAATTTATCAGAAAATTGGCTCAAACTTTTCAATAAGAAAGTTGGAGAGAAAGTTGTTGTATATCCTGCTTGCCAGTTGTTTTTCATCATTATCTTTACTGCCGTTGTGATCTTCACTTATATCTTGCTGTCCAGAGCTACTTAGTATCCTTCATTGATGCTAGTTGTGCTACGTCGTGACCTCATTAGTGTTCTAGGCTCGCGTCTCTAGTCCGGTCTAGCTTAGGACCAGCACAGTATCGTCGTTGAGCGTTTATTCAACATTGCATCTTTGAATTGATTATTGCTAATCTTTTGCTACCATATATAGCCAACCCAGCTCCACATATTTCTACATCGTGTTTACGCACTTTCCCCTGGCAATCGCTTTACTCAATCTTCAGAGTTATTTGACACCGCTGGTTGCCGATCACCACCTGCTACGTGGTAAGAACTTGTAAGATATTGAGATTTGCTATACTGTGAGCGTTTTACCACCACTTCCAAGTAGTTCATAGGAACATTTTTTTGGATTCCGTTTCTTGTTTCTACTAATCATGACAGGATCCAGAGTCAATTCATGGGTTTTGTTGATCGTGGGAGACGTGCCACCACCTTTGCAAATACCACAACCGTCACGAGAGGTGCACAAACATCCAAATGCACATGATCAGGTTAATGTATCTATACCACCATTTAATGGCCGTTTTAGACCTGCTTTATATATTGAATGGGAGTTCGACATAAAAATATATTTGCTTCCCATAATTTTGATGAACATAAAAAGGTTAAGGTTGCGGTTGGTTCTTTCACTGGTTATGCTTTGGTTTAGTGGAGTGAATATTGTCGGTTACACCCTGATTATATATCTACTACTTGGGATGATTTGAAACTTGCCATGCAACAAACTTTCGTCCCTGCTTATTATACTCGTGATATGATTAAGAAGTTGCAACACTTAAAACAAGGTAGTGACACTGTAACAAAATATTATGATGATTTACAAACTACCTTGTTGCATTCCTCTTTAGAAGAAAGTGAAGATGATTTTATGGATAGATTTTAGGGAGGATTAAACCGTGATATTCAAAAGATACTAATTTAATGAAGAGTGTTATCCTATGGACCATTTGTTTCATCTTGCTTGCAAAGCTGAACAGGAAATAAAACAACGTGTTGGCCACGAGGAGAACAAGCGCACGGTGCATATTCTAAGAGTTGATATGATTGTTCCTTCAACTACTAGGCATACTATGACAACCACATCCGTTGTTGTTAGGACTACATCACCTCCATCATGTGACACATCACCCCCGAGAGTGGCTACATCATCTAAGTTGATCATAAGAGGTAATGACAAAGGTACTGATCTTCCATCTCTACATGAGAATGATGAATGCTTTGTCAATTTGAATGCACCATCTGATGAGCTACCCACTACTTTGATCACACCACCTATTTTAGAGGACTATGTTGATAATTTGACTTTGCCATGTGATCAAACAACTGAAATATCAACAATTTTGAGTGTACCCATTGAATTAACTGTTGATGCAAAAGAATCAATGCTTAATCATTTTGATATGACCTCTAATGTTGGTGATGATTCTGTGTTGAATGACTTATTGCATGTTTGCTTATTTAAGCATGTTGTAGCATGTAAATTTGATGCAAATAAGGTTTATTCACCAATGTTGGGATGGTTTAATGATGAACATTGTCAATCTTTTGAAATGAATAAGAGCTTCACTTATATGTACAAACTAAGTTGCAATATTTTCATGCCTTCTACTTCTTGTGCTAATGTTTTGGCTTTAAATTTTATGAACTATGCAAGTTTCTCATCTATTCATGTGTCATATATGCAAAAATCGAGGGAACTAAAAATGAATGACATATACATATACAACATGTACACCTTGTCTCTTTTGTTAGCCACATTTCAGATTAAGCAACGCCGAGGACGGCTTTCTTTTCAAGATGGGGAGGATGATAAGGACATGACTACCTTGGATATGACCAAAAATATTGCATACATGCATATTTGTCAGGTGATTTCTAGTGCAAACTATTCAATAATCTATTTATGTTATCCAGAACAAAAATACTTCACACACTTTTGTGTTTTGTCTAATTGCAGATGTATGGTACATTTGTATAATCCACATATGAAGATAAGGAAGAAAGAGATGTTTATTTGTTGTTCAAAAAGTTCTCTCACGTCACTTTTGGCCCAAGAGAAGATAGAGTCCAAGTCTCTCAGGTTCTGGACTCAGATTCAGACTGCACAGATATACCTGACTCAAAACGTCAACAACTTTTTCATACGGACTCTGAATTGGGTGATTCTTTTTTTGTTGGAAAGTAGATTTTGTGCTCTTTCCACACCAATTGGATTCACCTTAAAATTCGTCCGGAGCGTTGAGTTATGGACGAAAAAATCTGACGCTGCAGCAGAATCTGAGTCAAACTACAAGTCCAAAGGTGTTACGTCACCTCCACTTGGGCCCATGAGCCTTGTACGACTTAGGGTTGGTTTTAGGCTGCCTTGGGATGTTCTCCCACCTCCTTGGCCGCCACCCCTTGCTCCTATATAAGTAGATCCATCTAGTAGCTTTTTCCTTGGGATTTGTTTAGTTAAAAGTTAGCCAATGCAATTTCGTGTACTTTGTTTGTGTCCAACGACCAGACCAAGACCGCTTACGGATCCCCACCTTTATCAGTACTTCATATATACTCGCAATATTCAGATTGCTTTTATCATATTCTTGCTTGTTCTTCAATTGCTTGCAGGAATAGACCTTCGTGGTCAGGTTGATTGTGCTCCGGCGTGGTCAATAACCTCTCGGAGTTGGTTTAGCAATTGCTAAGGCGCAACGTC
This sequence comes from Triticum aestivum, assembly GCF_018294505.1. NCBI lineage: Eukaryota > Viridiplantae > Streptophyta > Magnoliopsida > Poales > Poaceae > Triticum > Triticum aestivum. The sequence goes on along the minus strand of NC_057801.1, from coordinate 82,415,732 downwards.
GTGCACGTTTGTAGTCGGATCATCAAAGTCATCTCCACCAAATCGATAGTTATCATCTCATCGAAAGATCGGGACACCTCGGTCCCAGTTGGGGTTAGGAAAAGGCTGGACTTCTATCGGTCTCGATTCTTTTGGCAGAGTGATGAGCTTAAGAGAAAGTACAGATTGGCCAAATGGGATATTATTTGTCGACCAAAGGACCAGGGGGGCCTTGGTATTGAAAATCTTGAAGTCAAGAACATATGTCTTCTCGGTAAGTGGTTGTTTAAGTTGTCTTCTGAGACGGAGGCAACATGGGCGCAGATGTTACGTCGTAAATATCTGCAGTCCAAGACCCTATTCCAGGTCACTCTGAGACCAACAGATTCACCGTTCTGGATGGGGCTCATGAGAATCAAAGCTGCTTTCTTTAACAGAACGAGGTATATTGTCGGTAATGGTAATAACATACGATTCTGGGAGGATACGTGGCTTGGCGACACGCCATTGGCGACCCAGTATCTGTCCGTTTATCGTATTGTTCAGCGTCATGAGGCTCTTGTTGCCACGGTTATGCAGTCTGTTCCACTCAACATTCACTTCAGGAGGGTGCTGGTGGGTGATCGATGGGAAGCTTGGCTTCACTTAGTTCATAGACTGATGGAGGTTCAGTTAACTCCTCAGCCCGACCAGTTATGTTGGAAGCTTACTAGATCTGGGGAGTTCACAGTTAAATCGATGTATATTGATATCATCAACTCTACTGTGATTCCTAGTTCCAAAGAGGTTTGGAAAGTTAAGGTCCCTTTGAAGATTAAAGTGTTTATGTGGTTCGTGCATAAACAAGTAATTTTAACAAAGGACAATCTAGTTAAGCGAAACTGGACAGGTTCTACTAGGTGTAGTTTCTGTGATCGGGATGAGACTATCAACCATCTATTTTTTGACTGTCCGTTGGCACGAGGGCTGTGGCGCTCCGTGCAAATTACCTTTAACATTACTCCTCCGACTTCGGTCAACACGTTATTTGGGGCGTGGCTTGCTGGGATAGAGTCCGAAACAGCTAGACACATTCATGTAGGAGTATGTGCGTTGTTATGGGCAGTTTGGAATTGCAGAAATGATTTGGCTTTTAACAGAACAACAACTATTCATTTTTGCAGGTTTTATTCCGGGCTACTGCGCTGATCCGTATGTGGTCCTTACTCACTCCGACGGAGGCCAGGGAGCGTTTGGTTACTGGATCTGTCCGGTGGAAGATGGTAGCGCGGGATATCTTCAACCGGTTTGGATGGCGGTCATGTAATAGGATAGGCAATTAGTTTACCTATCTTTTATTTTGCCAGCCGGTTGTGGCTTTTGGGCTTTTTGCTTTGCTGTTGAGGCTCTGTGTGAGCTCGTTGTTGCTTATGTTTGCGGACGTTAAGACCTTGTTGAGACTTATTTATTTTTTAATAAATGTGGTCGTTTGCATTGTTCTGATGCAGAGGCCGGGGAGTCCCCTTTTCGAAAAAAACACGGACTCCATCCGGCGCTGCGCGACGGCGAGCTCCGTGGCCTCGGCAAGCAAGCGCTTGCAGGTTTCTTCGAGCTCGACCATGGCGGCAGCCGGATCAGCGCCAGGCTCGATGGGGTGTGCAGGTTCTGCACCGACGGACATAAAGGATTGGGTCGGCCGCCGCGGGCCGTAGCCGCAGAAGTCGGATCCTTGTTGCGGCCAAAGACTTGGCTGGAGCTGATGGTCACCACCTCCACGTGAACGCAGAGGACGGCGACATCGTCAGAGATGTCACAGTCGCTGGATGGAAGCAGGTCGGAGAAGGTGAGCACATCGCTAGGGTACTCGTCGGGGATGAGCGCGACGTAGGCACGCAGCTCGCCGAAGGGGCGACGGAGCCGCCTGCAGGGCAAGAGAGCTAGCTCCTAGAGCCGCCTGCAGGGCAAGAGACAATGGTGCTCCTAGAGCTGTTTCAGGTGGAGGAGAAGCCCCTCGCATGTGTGTGTGTGTAAGAAATGAGCCGACCCCCCTAGGGGGGCTCTTGAGAGGTCTTATAGTTGGACCCCCACTCCCCCAGGTTAGAAACAATAAAGAAAGAGGGGCGAGGCCCTGCTGCCAGTGTCTATAGTCTCCAGTGGGGCCCACCGGCTACACATCACTGTAGCTTGTCAGTCTCCGTATTAGGGAGTGGTTGGAACTGTGCCTCCACAGTGTCGTGTCGCGCTAAAGTCAATCACCCCGATCAGCAGTACTATTGGCACTGTTGACATACTCTCCACAACGTGGGAGAGGCCTTGTCGTACGGCGTGATTAGACAGGCGCTGACCCCGCCGGCTGCGGCCAGTCGGCCCGGGCGTCGCGCCGTGCCCAGCCAGACCGAGGGGTTATGGCCGCCCTGAAGTTCTGAAAAATTGAGTTGCACTCCCAAGCCTACCCGGGGGTCATCTCCTCGACAAGGATCGTTCATCTACGGTTCGAGGGACTCCAAGTACGATCTACACCGACTCATCTATTTTCCTTGCTACTCGGAGTCGGTAACGATCATGATCCAAACCCCTTCTGCATCTTCATATTGTTCCTGGATGATCCTAGGGTGATTTTTTTGTTTTCTACTACGTTTCCCCACAGATGCCTCACAGGGATCCTCCGCAACATGGTCCCCTAGACCACCTCCTCTGCATCATCCTATAGCTCATGCACCACAACACCCAATTGCATCTCCCATCATGATTCGATTACAAAAAGGTATAAGAAACCCAAAAAATGCACAATTCTGTATGGCATGTTGTGTATTGTAGAAGAACCGACAAATATGCACTTGGAGACCCAAGATGGAAAAGAGAAATGGATAAAGAATACTCTACATTTATGATGAACAAAACGCGACACCATGTACCTGATCAAAGAGATAAAAAATTCATTGATTGTAAGTGAGTGTATAGGATCAAGAAGAAAGCATATGATTCTATTGATAGATACAATGCACATCTTGTTGCAAAAGGTTTTAAACAACATTATGGTATAGATTATGAAGATAAATTTAGTCATTGAACCCATTAACAGTCGCGGCATGGGCGCCCGCTCACGAGTGTCACGTCCGCAGGTTTTACTGTTGCCTTTTTTTAGGGAGGACAGAAACAATGCATCCCTCGCACCTCTCGCTAACAGCCTTCGTTCTCTTCTCTCCACTACCGCCGCCAGCCTCACCGGCGCTTGTGCTTCATCTCCCGTCCCGAGCCCTCGACCCCAACATGCCGCCGCCTCATCTCCCCATCCCAGCCCCCCTCCCCCTCTATGTGACCTATCTCCTTCCCCTTTCTCTTCTCAATCTGGATCCATGGAGGTGGCCGGTAGGGGCGCCACTGACTGCGATGCTAGCCGCTGCTACACAAAGGATCGACTCCCACGTCCATGTCATCATCTCCACGCCACCTCTCTCATCACCATGAATCTGGATTCGTCGAGGTGGCAAGCGGGCGTCGCTCGCACCACTCCCTCCTCCCTCGTCAGTCACCGCCTGGTCCTCTCGATGGGGGAGGAGTAGGGGATCCCGCCAGATCAAAGGCTTGCGGGCACGGTGGCGGGCATCTCCAGTAGCGGCGGCGACCTGCAGGCCAAGGGCTACGACGGGGGCGCTCGATTTGATCTAGCTTAATGGACTGATCCCTTCAGGAGAGAGAGACAAGGAAGGAGAGGAGGGAGAAAGAGAGGAACGAGGAGAGGGAGCTGCAGCGGCAGATGGGAGAACATCACCGACCATCGCATCCCCCCCTCGCTTCTGGTTAACACTGCCGCCTCCATCCCGGCAACATCTTCGTCACACGCAACCGCCTCCTTCCGCACCCCTCTTCATCGCGCATGGCAACAAAGGGAGGTCCTCTCAGGTGAGATCACACAATCCTCCATAAGAGCAACTCCAATGGGGCGACCCATTTCGTCCACCCGCTTTCGTTTGGGTCGGCACGGACAAAAGTGGCGGCCCAATGCGCTGACCCAAACCCATTTCACGTCTGCGTCGAGTCCGCGCCGACGCATTTGCAGCCCAAATTTGCGCCTGTAATGCGTCGGCGCGGACGCGAAGCGGACGCGCCGCGCGTCTCCTCGTCGTCCGCCGCGTCCCCACCTGGCGGCCACCCAACCTCCACTGGTCGTCTTATTTATGACGACCACCGACAGCGGGCCCATGCGTCAGCCAGTGCGCGCATCCTTTTTTAATCATGCGTGCGGCGGGGTCGGCCTCATCCACTTCTCCCGTCCACATCTGGCCCCCCACCACTCCCTTTGCTTCCTTGCCGGCGACCGCAAACCCTAGCGTGGCCATGGGCCACTTCGGCAGCAGCAAGGGCAAGGGCAAGGGCACTCCAGACGCCTTGTCATCCCGGGCTTCCCCTCCCCCTCCACCACCGTCGCGTTTCCGCCCTGAACGCCGGCGCCTGCACATCCCGGTGCACCAAGCGCGGTGGCACTGGGAGTACAGGCAGCCCCTCCCCTACCCCGACATGACGCTGTCGCACCATTGGCATTTGGATGCAAACCGGATCCCGTTGTCGGTGGTCCCGCGGACCCAGCGGGCGCACGACGACGAGGTGCGCCGGTGCAGCGTCGGCTGCCAGAGTACGCCGCCGACTCTCTCAACTGGGAGGCTTGGTTCGCCCTCAAACACGAGGAGCAACGGCGCTCGAGTGTCGATGTCGTCCCGCCGCCGTTCCCACCGCCGCCCCCGGATGTAGAGCCGCTGGACATGGAGGCGGAGGCAGAGTACCAAGCCGCCCTCGAGGAGGCCCTGCAGCATGCGCTGGAGGCTACCAGCGTCGACGAGGACGTGAACTGGGATGGGCTGGAGCAAGCCCTTGCCCTGTCGGCGGCGGGGGACTCTGTCCACTCCCCGCTCTTCGTGCCGCCGCCTCCATCGTCGCCGCCCGTCCAGCCCAAGCCGGAGCCGGAGCCGGAGCCGTCACGTAAGCGCTCCCCGCCTCCACCCACTTGGCCGGAGGAGGCCTACTCGTGGACGGGTCAATACCGCGAGTGGGTCAGCGCGCCTCCCGTCCACTTCGTCACCACGCCGGAGGAGGAGGCGGCCCACCTCGAGCGATGGAAGGAGCACTTGCTCCGCCAGGAGCAGGCCGACGGCGAGGAGAATATGCGCTACGATGCCATGCTCGAACACGACGCGGAGGCGCTCCGGCTAGAGGAGGAGGAGGAGGAGTGTGCGCGGCTTGCCGCAATGCCGCTGCCCCAGCGGACGCCGGAGGAGGCTGTCCTGGCAGCGTACTAGGCGGCATTCGGGTGGGCTGGCCCTGCTCCGGTCTTCATCGACCTCACCGACGACGGCGGCGTCGAGGGCAAGGGCAAGGGCAAGGCCGACGATGTCTAGGGCAGCGTGCGGGACGGCAGCAGGCGGGCACAGACTTTTTTTAATGTTTATTAGATATAGGTGGACTTTGGCCGGCGTTTGACCGGCCACTTTATGTTTAATTATGTTTATTTTGTGCAAACCTGTTTTTTTTTCACGCCGACACATTCGGGTTGGACTCCCCATTGGGCGGTCAAGCCGACCCATTTTAAAATGCGGACGCGCACGTCCGCCTGGCCGACCGAAACGGACAAAAAGCGGACGAAATCGCCGCCCGTTTAGGTCGGCCCGTTGGAGTTGCTCTAACCTTCTCTACAGTCAGTCAGCCACGCAAAAATAGAGAGGAATCTGATGCGTGCGTGCTATTGTTATTTTGGCTGTCTAAAGTGTAACTTGAACTAATCCAGCAACCTGACATTTCTTGGTATCTAACTAATATCATTCTTATGACAACAACAACAACAACAACAACAACAACAACAAAGCCTTTAGTCCCAAGCAAGTTGGGGTAGGCTAGAGGTGAAACCCATAAGATCTCGCAACCAACTCATGGCTCTGGCACATGGATATCAAGCTTCCACGCACCCCTGTCCATAGCTAGCTCTTTGTCGATACTCCAATCCTTCAGGTCTCTCTTAACGGACTCCTCCCATGTCAAAATCGGTCGACCCCGCCCTCTCTTGACATTCTCCGCACGCTTTAGCCGTCCGCTATGCACTGGAGCTTCTGGAGGCCTGCGCTGAATATGCCCAAACCATCTCAAATGATGTTGGACAAGCTTCTCCTCAATTGGTGCTACCCCAACTCTATCTCGTATATAATCATTCCGGACTCGATCCTTCCTCATGTGGCCACACATCCATCTCAACATACGCATCTCCGCCACACCTAACTGTTGAACATGTCGCCTTTTAGTCGGCCAACACTCCGCGCCATACAACATTGCGGGTCGAACCGCTGTCCTATAGAACTTGCCTTTTAGCTTTTGTGGCACTCTCTTGTCACAGAGAATGCCAGAAGCTTGGCGCCACTTCATCCATCCGGCTTTGATTCGATGGTTCACATCTTCATCAATACCCCCATCCTCCTGCAACATTGACCCCAAATACCGAAAGGTGTCCTTCTGAGGTACCACCTGGCCATCAAGGCTAACCTCCTCCTCCTCACAGCTAGTAGTACTGAAACCGCACATCATGTACTCGGTTTTAGTTCTACTAAGCCTAAACCCTTTCGATTCCAAGGTTTGTCTCCATAACTCTAACTTCCTATTTACCCCCGTCCGACTATCGTCAACTAGCACCACATCATCCGCAAAGAGCATACACCATGGGATATCTCCTTGTATACCCCTTGTGACCTCATCCATCACCAATGCAAAAAGATAAGGGCTCAAAGCTGACCCCTGATGCAGTCCTATCTTAACCGGGAAGTCATCGGTGTCGACATCACTTGTTCGAACACTTGTCACAACATTATTGTACATGTCCTTGATGAGGGTAATGTACTTTGCTGGGACTTTGTGTTTCTCCAAGGCCCACCACATGACATTCCGCGGTATCTTATCATAGGCCTTCTCCAAGTCAATGAACACCATATGCAAGTCCTTCTTATGCTCCCTATATCTCTCCATAAGTTGTCGTACCAAGAAAATGGCTTCCATGGTCGACCTCCCAGGCATGAAACCAAACCGATTTTTGGTCACGCTTGTCATTCTTCTTAAGCGGTGCTCAATGACTCTCTCCCATAGCTTCATTGTATGGCTCATCAGCTTAATTCCACGGTAATTAGTACAACTCTGAACATCTCCCTTGTTCTTGAAGATTGGTACTAATATACTCCATCTCCATTCTTCTGGCATCTTGTTTGCCCGAAAAATGAGGTTGAAAAGCTTGGTTAGCCATACTATCGCTATGTCCCCGAGACCTTTCCACACCTCAATGGGGATACAATCAGGGCCGATCGCCTTGCCTCCTTTCATCCTTTTCGTGGAAGAGGAGTGAGGATGTAAAGGTTAGAAAATGGTAACTGAATGAATGTTCTCTTTTTTCTGCCTCTGACTTGAAGAAATATATTTGCTAATATATAGAAGCTTAGATCTGTTATCAAGCTGTGAAAGAGAGTACTGTAATAGAGACTTCTATAAGCAGAGGTATGTACCTGCATTTACACCTTAAATATCCCTTAATTAGTTCTGTATGGTTCATCTAATTCATGTTGAAATGATTTTCTTTAGCCTGTTAATTGTATAGGTAATTAGACAGTGTAGTAATATGGCGGTGGTATACTGATTTGGCGTAATAATTACTGACATGACTTCATGTGTACAATCTTACAGGTTAAAGATATTAAGAATTAGCAGCGTGTTTTTTGTTTACTGCTGGATTTCCTAACAAACTGTCTCTTCTGTTGTTAATTGATATGCAGACTTGCTGTTTTTCATTCAGTTGAAGAGCTCTCCAGGCTTAACATCTTTCTTGGATAATTGCGTTGTTAAATATGAAGGTATATGATTGGTTTCTCAACTCATGTATCGATAAGCATTTTTTTCATCCTCAATATATTGTTGCTTGCCTGACTTGTCCTACATTTGTGAGGTGTCCAAGGACGTTCAGTTCTTGTATGCGGCATAAAACTTGAACTACCTACAGATGATTTCGCCAGTTCAACAGAAACTTACAATAACCAAGGGAACTTTCTCAGTTTTTTTGTTTTTGCTCTTCTCAGATTTTAGGCTGGGGGTATTAACATATATGCCACACCGTAAATTTAGATATTAATGTAAGATTAAATAGGGATAAATCCTTCTGCCATGTTTACTAACTAGAATTACAAAGAAGAAAAGAAATTATTAAAGAAGAGATATAGTCGATTAGGTTGTTGTGGTGTTTCTTTGATCTTCACTAGACCTCTTATTTTTGATTGGCATGGTGATGATAAGTTTCTTCTGGTGTTTCTCTGCTTCAGGATTCGCTCATGTGCGAAAGCCAGCTTGGGGAAGCATTCCTGTACTCCTGATCAACTAGGACAATCACGACACAGTGAGTAGATTTTGGATCTTTCTTGCTTCGACGGATCAGATTCGATCTGTATATGGTAGTTATGGACTGCTGACTGCTTAATGTTGTGTTTCCTCTGTGTACTATGGTGTGTGTTGTTTTCAGAGCTTAAGCGAGCGGAACGTCGAAGGAGGATCTTGGGGATGACGGTGGCGTTGACGACAACCTCAAAGGCGAGAGGTATTGCTTTCATGTCTCTGCATTTCTTACTTTATGCAACTCTGTCGGTATTAAGGCCGTATATTCGGTGGGAGCAACAAAAACTGAATTTGTTAATGTTTAGAATTTGGACGATCTGTTTGATACGATACGTCTGCACTGGTGATGCCGAACATTGTTCAAGACACTGTGGGTTCAGATGTGAGGAATACAATTTGGCTTGCAGGGTTCAGGCTACTCTCTTGTGCTTCTTTTGCCTTCTGATTACTTGAAACTGCAGCCTGCAGATTGAATGGGCACTTGATTTGTTAGGGCGGAAGGCTGAAGCAAAGAAAGCTGCTGCTCTTTGAGCTGTAGTACATTTCATTTGAGAGCCAGATGAGGTACGTTAAATTAGGATTAAAGTCTGCACAATAATTAAAAACACCGAATAAGCAAGGCCATTCAGAAGAAGTTTGCACTTAACACCGTGCAGCACCATTGCTACTAGCTAAGGTAGATTAGGCCACGACATGTCCAAGCCATGTTGTGCTTGTACCCTGTGCATATCCAGCTGTTTTCTTATAGTTCCGCTAGCATCATAAATTAATTGTGGGATATGATGCACATGAGTAGTCTTCTGTTTATTTTTCACCAGCAGAGTACCACTCTTATTAGTGCATTTGTTTTTTTTCAAAATTAAATGAACACAATAGTTTGGTTTGCAACTCCACACTTAGTTTGCAATCATCTACATCAAATGGCAATGATGAAGTATTCAACGTTTTGTGTTATGTCTAGATGAACTTTGTAGTTAGAAAGGAGTTCTGAAATTGCTGGGGGCATGTTTGGTTTAATGTAAAGTTGACATATGTATATATAGACACAAGTTTTCCTGATTCATGTATATATAACCAAACTCGTCCAAAAGATAGCATATGGAAAATGGAGTCAAAATCATGGATTTCTACTTTATATTAGAGCTCTTACCCAACTCGTCCATTTGGATTTTGGTAGATATAGTCAAGTATATTCACTCGCATCATGAAGAAGTTCCTCTTTTGGTTTGGAGGTCCATTTGTTGATATGAATTGCTTCATAATATATCTAACCAATGAAAGTTTGATGTATACGTATTAACACATATATGTATGTCCTGACCTTTTGTTCTTTTTTTTCAGGTTCATATATCATCGCACTGATTTATTTTTTCATTAGGTTGTGATGTCAAGGTTACATATGTACACCACTTATTCATTAGTTTACTGTAAATTATTTAGGTATATAATTATATCAACAACCAAAAAGCTCAATGGTCCTGAATCCTGGGATATAGGATGTTTGAAGAGGTCCAACAGGCCCGCCCCAGTGGCTACAATGAACTCATTTCGAATTGTCAAAGATGTGAAAATGCTTTTCGGGACAGACTTAAGAACTCATGTCATTTAGTATTCATTTCGTACAGAATGAACTCATGTCATTTAGTATTCAACAAGACCATCTTTTTTTTCATGGACACACCTATGAACATGATTGGATTGTGTTTCCATGAAGTGTAATTGTCGGTTCGCAGGGTGTGCTATATCATCCACCTTTTAAGACTGCCACTATTTGTTAATATAGACCTATTACCTTGCTATGCCTGACGACTCAACACTTTCCTACTGCACTTGTATTGACAAGACTGGTGCGCACATGACGGCAAAGAAGCACATGTCATCCTCATAATAGCAAGTTTGTAATAAATTATGGAACAAATCGGGAGGTTAAAGTCAGCAAAGATTTGCATATTCATCTGTAGTCAATCTTTGCATATTCATCTGTAGTCAAATCACTTTGGCCGTGTATAAATGTCATCAAGGATTAACCTGGACCAACGGACGTGCGTAGGCTGATAAGTGCGCACATGAACGCTCCAGAGGCGTGCCAATGGGACGCCCCAACCACTAGTGTTGTTAGAGACACAACAAGACATGTGCTAGCTATGGATGTATCCAGAGGGTGGAGCATGAGACACTAGATGCACATAACATGTTTTTGCATGGTGTTCTGGAAGAGGATATCTACATGAGACAACCACCAGGATATGAAGACAATAAAACACCTCATTATATGTGCAATCTTGATAAATCTCTTTTATGGCTTGAAACATAGACCCAAAGCATGGTACTCTAGGTTGAACTCCCAGTTAAAGCATCTTGATTTTATTGCATGGAAAGTTGACACATCACTTCTCATTTGTAGCAAGGAAAATAGAGTTATCTTCGTACTTATCCATGTTGTTCATTTCACAGTTGCAAATTCTTCACAAAGTGTTACTAATGCTCTTCTGCATGATTTGAACTTAGAGTTTTCCTTTGAAGATCTTGGTGATCTACACTTCTTCCTCGACATTGAAGTTAAGATGATTCAAGATGGCATAGTATGGAAATTAAGTATGCTACTGAACTTCTATCTCGCATGGGGATGAAGGACTGCACACCTTCAACCACACATTTGTCCCTTTCAGGAAAACTTTCAGCATATGAAGTGGAGCCACTTAAGGAAGAAGAAAGCACAAAATATAGAAGTGTTGTGGAATCACTACAATACTTGACTTTGACACACCAAGATATATCAATTATTGTCAACATGGTTAGTAAATATCTGAATGCGCCTACCACCACACATTAGACAGTTGAAGATAATTGTATGATATGTAAAGCATGCCATAACTTTGGGACTTCGGTTCAGGCTTTCTAGCTCTGCTATTGTTAGTGTCTTTTCTAATGCTAATTGGGCAGGCTGCTGTGATGACAGAAAGTCCGCTAGAGGTCTTGAAGTAACTTTCGGCTCTAAACTAATGTTCCGATATGTCAAAAAATATGCCAAATGTCAAAATCATGTACACAATTTGAGTATAAATCTCTGGCAAATGTCACTTCTGAAATTATTTGCTTGGAATCATTGCTTGAAGAGTTGTGTATTAAGCAACACCGTATCTCGTGTCTCTGGTGTGACAATTTGGGAGCAATTTATCTTTCTTCTAATCAGATTTTTCATGGTAGAACTAAAAATATTGAGATCGATTTTCACTTTGCATGAGAAAGGGTAGCATAAAATAAATTGGAGATACGTTTCATCCCTTCCAAGGAGCAAGTAGCAGATGACTTCAAAAAAAACTCTTTTAGTCAAGTTGTTTGAAGAGTTCAAGAACAATCTTAACCTGGGATAGTTGAGACTAAGGGAAGGTGTTAGATGTACGACTAGTGATTAGCATATTTTCATGTATTCTCAACTGACTACCATCTGCATCTCTATCTCCTCCCTGTTCCTATCACCTGTATAGAGCATATCGTATATGAACGGATCAAGCTTGTACGCCACAACGTGGGTTTCTTCTCGCATAAGATAAATAAACACATGTGGCTATCTACAAAGAGTAGGAACGCTTCCATCTTAGCACGTGCTTCTGCGGTGTCCCTGGCGGCTTCAGGCGGGTTCCTCCATAGGAGTTGTGGCTGTGGGCACAACATTTCATGGATTCAGGGCTCAGTGAATGCATGCCGTGCTAAATTGGAGGCTCAACGGCCCATGTAGTGGTGCATCAGTGGCTTCACAACGGAAGTGGCGGCTCTCTTAGGTGGGAGATGTTCAACCCAACCATTCAATGGCGCCGGGACCTTCTATTTTTGTCCTTGGTGAGCAACTGAGCATAGCACACGTAAACTTACCTGAAAGGCAAGCCTACATGATTCAACTTAGTTCGGTACATGTCAATGCACTAGTAGAAAACAGGGCTTTTGTTCGAGCCAGATACGCCCATTAATCCCGATTCAGTCACGAACCGGGACCCATGGGGGCATTGGTCCCGGTTCGTGCGGCTAAAGGCATTAGTCCCGGTTCAAATGAGCCCTTTAGTCCCGGTTTGAGACACGAACCGGGACTAAAGGGTGTGATGCCCTTTAGTCCCGGTTCGTGTCTCAAACCGGAACTAAAGGTCCCATTTTCAAACTCTACCACCCCCCCCAATAGACTTTTCAATTTTGTAAAAAGCAAAAGAAAATGATAAAAACTTCATAAATTAAAATCCTTCGAGATGTAGTTATGTCACTACATCTATTAGTTAGGAAAATTAAAAAACTTAAATTTGGACATTTTTCAAAAAAGTGTTATGAAAAAGTAAAACGACCATATCTTTTGCATACGATGTCGAAAAAAATGCATAATATATCAAAAAAATCAGCACGAAAATCCGCATCCGATTTACTTTTTTTAAAATCCTTAAATTCTGAAAGGAGAAAAATATATGCTCAAATTTCAGTTTTTTTTAATTTTGGTTATATCTGGTCAAACTATGGTCAAACTACTTATTCAAGAAGTATTAGTGGTACTAAATAATCATTCAAGAATATTAGTGTTATTAAATAATTATTTCAGTATTTTGAATTTTGGTCAAATCTGGTCAAACTGTGGTCAAACTATGGTCAAACTACTTATTCACGAAATATTAGTGTTACTAAATAATTATTGTTTTTTAGAATAATAGTTTCAAACTCAAACAGTGAAACGTGTGACTTCATGCTCAAGCTAAACTCCTGAGGGTTAATAGGATTGACATCTTACTATTGTCAGGAAAACATCAAGTGCAGACTTGGAAACAAGGGAGAATAGAACCCGGAAGTTAAGCATGCTCAGGCTGGAGTAGTGAGAGGATGGGTGACCGGCCGAGAAGTTACATGATTTGGAATGATGAGGGGTAATTAGAGATTAAAGGTTAAATTGAGCAGTGGTGATTAGAGATTAAATTGTAAAATAATTCAGAAATTTAAAAATCAGAAGACCGGGACTAAAGGCCCTCTAGAACCGAGATAAATGGTCCTTTTTCTACTAGTGATATCATTAGAACATTCTTTTGTAAAAATAGTTTCACACTCAATGTTGTTATTTCCTAGAAAATCGTATACAAGAATTCTGGAGTGTATCAATGCATAAAAGGCGGTCTATTTTGCAGTAATAAATAGATAAATAGGTGAAAAATATGCCTTCACAAGACTAGAAGAAATATAATATATTAGACATACTAAAGTTTAAACCCTCGCCGTTGGGTTTCGACGACAAAAAATGTGGTTACAGTCTAGTAAAATGCAAATAATCACTTCTTTGCACTAGTTTCATTCTCATGCATGACTTCTAGTCCTCCAATCATTCCACCGGGTGTTCCAAAAAATTGGCAATTTATCATATTATATATCCAACTCCAACAATCGTGTCATGCAAAAAAAGTACAACAACCTTACAAGATACAAATCAACTGTCAACCTCTCTTATCAATAGGATTGAATTGGAAAATCTAAATCACATGCTCAATTATGACAAAATATTCTCTACTATACACTCCCCGGGGATGTAGCTATCATTACTTGCGGTAAAAGAACATCAAGATGGACGCTGTTTCAAACGCTATAAGGCACATCAGGTCAGGTGGTGGGAAGTATAACAATCAAGACTTCGTTCTTCAAATCTCATATCCATCCAGTTATCTTCGTATGGTCTCAAATAGCATCTCATTCCATGTATCTATAGGTCCTGGCATGCACCAATGCAGACAATCCTGAGATGGAGGCCTTCCATCCGGCCCTCTTTGAGTCTTCTTGTTTGGGTCCAGATTTGTGTATGGTCCAGGATGCCCATCAACCCTTAAGGCAAAGGGTTCTGTGATGCTCATCAGTTTCAACTTGGAACCTTGTTTCCCATAATTCTTGACTACCTTTTTGAAGGCCGCAATTTGTTTTCCATACATTGCATCTATGAATCCATCCTTCACCGCCTTATCCAAGGGCTTAACCTTCCCAGTGCATGATCCACCTACATTCCATGCCCCGCGTTCGTAATGGTCTGGAGAGTATGTTCTCAAAATAGCTATACCTTTGAAATTTGGGTTAGTAACCACAGCAGTTAGGATAGTCTCGGTGGATGCACCAAAGGCATCAATGTTGTTCATCTGCATTTTTCCTGCTTGAAGAGGCCACCAGCCCTGCCCTCCAACGACCTTGCCATTCAGGATATAGGCTGATGGTGTGACAAACCAATGTCCGGAAGAGAGGACAAGCACATCGAAACTTGGAAGAAATTCCATCAAAGTCTTATCTGGGACATCGAGGAAAACCTTATTAAGACCCTCGGGAGCAATTCCCACAGCTTCTTTTGAATTGTGTAATAGCCAAGCTGACCAGATGCGGATGATAGTTGTCGAGGTTGAATTGAAGATCCACTTACTCATCCTACGATAGCTAAGGTTTATTGGGGTGTCCGCCTGTTAAAAATGAAATATCACGCTTAAGGATAATAAATCATATATTGTCCCACACTAACAAATAAGCTACATGTACGCACAATTCTTTATGTTGGTGTTGCCATTTTGGTTATCATAGGGAAAAACATATGACAAAAATAACTATGGCATACAGAAGGAGGAAATTTTAAGCAACAAAGCCTATTCAGAGTTCAGTTTTAATCTTAGGGATAGTAATCATAGAGCTCTTTTAAGATGGTCCCAGATTGATATGACCCGTTAACTTTTTATTATCTGGTGGCTAATCTTACTCTTGCCTCTTTGTGGTGTAAGGTGTTGTCAATAATTATGTGGGGCTAGTATGGACTTTTCACTTCCACAAATAAGGGAATAAATTATAGTGCTATCATCATGAAGTCAAATAAGGAAAGATTGCTAGCAAACAAATATAAAAATAAGAAAAGATATATAAATTCCAGTTAATGTTATCTTTATTTACAAATCTTGATTTGTGAGTTTTTTAAATAGATATATTCAGCACATAAGTAATTTAGATAAACTCTATTCTTGACATTAGAAATAGATACACATGTAGTATCATTAGGAATAATTAAGTATAAATAATATAATAAGTATAAATAATATAATATTTGAATATTTAAGAGGCGTTGATGTGATTATATATCATATGATTTTTTTTCTAAATTCACGGGATGTCGTAATATTAAGAAAACATACTTCAATATGGACATTCTACTAAGCAAATGATTTTTTGTTCGCAAGAAATGCACATGAATATATCATATGTGATTTTTTGAATACTTAAATTGATATCAGCCACGTAATTAATTTATAGAAGTTATATTTTGACATTAGAAAGACATGCAGATATAAATTATCATTTGGTATACTTAAGTACAAAAAATATAATACTTAAACATTGAAGTGGCGTTTAGGTGATTATATATCACATGATTTATATTCTAAGATCACGGGGTTGTCATAATATTAAGAAAAAGTATCCATGCTTCAAGATCCATATACGCATGTATCTCGTAAAACAATACACATGTCTGCATATTTTACTTTAAAGGAACATATATATTATAAATAAAAGTCTATGTTTTGGCAGAGAGGAAACTTTAGTGTTTGAAGAGAGAGAGAGAGAGAGAGAGAGAGAGAGAGAGAGAGAGAGAGAGATCACTAAATTAATCAAGAATATTTCCTCAACGTCTAGATTAAACCATCCTCTTACCTCTCTTAAAACTTGTTGTAATCATAAGTCAAGGTTTTCTAAAATGTGACGGTCTTAACTTCGAGAAAATGCGAAGAGTTTGAAGCAATTCTAATAGAAAAGTTATCTGCATAACCACGCAATGGCTCATTCTTAGGACAGTTCCAACGCTTGTATCTTAGCATTGGTTTCATAGGTTAAAATTTCACACGGCATCTTGTATTATGTGACGGAGGGTGATAATTGATTGTTTTTTTTTTTTGGAAAAGGAGGCTTGCCCCCTGCCTCTGTATCTAAGCGATGCATGCTGTCATATTATTAAAGATCTCAAAGTAGCACATAAGGGTGATAATTGATAAGCACGAACAATCATCTACTCCCTCCGTCACATAATATAAAATGTTTTTGCAAGCTAACACTCAAGTCAGAATGCATCACTGTTAAACAACCTAGTTATAGACTAACTACGCTGCCAACATCAAACCATCAGTAGTAGTACTAGTATATATATATATATATCAGTGAAGTGTGTGGTCACCTGCGATAGGATGCAAAGGAGAGAGTCCATCTGGTTCTGAGCGATCGAATCCCCAGCGAAAGCAACTGTCTTGCCCCTCATCATCTTCAGGAACTTCCTCGCGTCGAAGCGCGGGAGAGCGCACCGCTCGGGCTTCCATCTCCAGTTCTCGTATCCCTTGTCCGGCCGCCCGTTCGCCTGGCAATTCTCCGCGCGTGTGATCGAAGGGCAAGAGCTGCTTGTGTACAGCGGCCCTGAAGAATCAGGAACCCACTTCCCACGAAAGATATCACAGCTACCTACACAATGAACTTACATTCAGCTTGTGTAATGAACTACCATTCGTGGAGATCATGAGGAAATCACACCGGTGAAACGAAACAGGGGAGTGAGCTAGCTAACACCTTACCTTGAACATGTGTAGGCCCCAGTGTCAGCAGCAGAGCCACCACCGACATAACGATGGTTGAGAGCCATTGCTGGGTTCCTCCGGCCACAGCCGGAGCCTTCTTCACCGACAAACTCATGGCCACAGACACACACCTGACCTGCAGTTCACAACAATGTCTATAAATGATTGAAAGGGTAGTACTGTAACAATCATCGCTAGAACAATGCTCACACTTGGTAAGCTAAAGCAACTAGACAGATGTTGGTTCAAACCTTGAGCTCGGGGCCCTCGTGGCCAGAGTAGGAGCTGCTCTGCTTGTGCAACAGAGAGGAGCGGAGTTCGTGGATGGTCGTGGTGACGACCCGGGAGAGTGATGGCTCTGTCGAATTTAACCGCTCAAACTCGATTGGAGACTGGAGTGCTTCCCGGCGCAGAAGGCGTGACTGGATTCAGATTGCAAAACACGCCAATCGCTGGAGTCCGATTGCAAAAGGGGCGTCTAGCCTCGTGCCTATGGACAGAGCCGTTGACTTGGTGCATTGGCCACGCTGGTGTGTCCATGCCGCTACCTTATCCTAGTACTAGTGTACTACTACTACACTAGTGGAGTAAAATGAGGTATTTTTTAGTATTTTGTGAACGTGCAAGCCACGTTGGGAGCCCGTGTAGAGACAAGAACTGTTAGTTGGTGAGTAATTACACGGTCAACTGCTTAAGACTTCTCTGGATTAACAACCTCTGCTAGCCGACGGGGGAATCCGATTCCGTGGGACTTCGCGTGAGATGGCATCCAACGTAAGTGCAGCCATGTTGTTTTGTCAGAGAAGAACATGCATGCTTCACAAGCCCATAATAACCCACTTAACTGCAATGATCTCCAGCTGCATGCATTTGGAAAAATTAATACAGTAATACTGAAAACTACAGTAGGCAAAATGAACTCAAAACATCTTGACGTCGTGCTCCTGACCTGTGGTAGCCGCGCCATGTGATCCTCAACAGTCAACACCTCACCCCCTCACTTGTCCAGCAATACGAAGTTTTTTTTTTGAAAGACCCAGTTTTCGCTGGCATTTCATAGATTAAGCAGGAAGCAAGAGGAAAACAATGTGTGATCAAGTGATTAGTGGATGTTCCGCAAAAAAAAAGTGATTAGTGGATGAAAACAGAGAAAACAGAAAAAAAAGCCCCTCGGCCTAGCCAAAGAGACTAACAGCTAACCCAGGCTACCAACACCACAATAGATACAATGTCGCCGGCACAACTAAACATGACAAACCAGAGCACCCCGCAGATCTTCGCAGTCGCATCGTACATCACCCATCGCGCTCGCGACCCGACGACTTCGACTTTGCTGCAACATGGAAGGGCGCCCGCATCAAGCATGTCCGCCACAAGTGTGTACCTCGACCTCATCGACATTGGAGAGAGAAGACATATCTGAAGCACGGCAGACATGTGCCGCTCCAATCCCGAGAGTGGGACTAACAAGACTTGTTGGTCGTACCAAGCATGTCAAGTGTGCACCTGCCGTGCACCACCACCACACAATTGCCGACGGCCATCCTCGGATGAACGCGCCATCACGGCTTCACACACCACCGCAACCCCGACCATCGAGACCACCGCAGACAAGTGTGCCCACCAAGAACCTCTCCAAAGCAATGCTTCCAACAAAGTAAGGGAGCCAAGGATGCCCCATTGTCAATCCGACAAGACAGATCTGGGTTTTCACCCGAAGAAAGGATCCAAAGGCAGGAGGGTGACAGATCTCCTCAGTGATGCCTCCAAGAAGGAAAACAACATCCAAGGATGTTGCCATCACTAGCATCGAGCAAGACTTTTGTCCGGAGAATCTGGACCCAAACGCCAAGGACAATAGTCCCTGACCACACAACCGCCAGCCGCCCGCGCCGCCCCAGCGAACCTCGCACCACACCGAAAATGACCGCCGGCATCAACGCAGGCCAGGACGCTGCCAGATCGGACCCGCCCGCCTGCCCACAGCCGCTGTAGCACAACCATCGGCGTCCAGGCAGTAGCCCCTGCCTGGGACTCCATCCAGCGGCCGATTCGACGCAGATCTGCCGCCCCACTCGCCCGTGACGGGTTTGGGTGAGCCCAGATCAGGCCTGCCTCGCCCGCATCTGCAACTGTGCGCTCCCAACCACCGGAGGAAGGCAGGGGCGCCGCTGCCTCGAGCTCTACCGCCGCTCACGCGCCTCATCTCCGGCGAAACACCCACCGCCGCCAGCCTCGGATGGAGCCCTCCCGGGATCCACTGACCAGCCGCCTATCGGATCACCGGAAGATGAGAGAATTGCCACTATACCACTAATGGAAACCACGAGTGCCAAAATACCACTATGAAAAACCAAAGTGTCAAAATAGCACTCTTCTCTCAGTTTTTCAGGCCACAATAGCACTCCCGTTATATGTCAAACAAATTCTATTAGTCAAACCGTTAGCAACTTGTCACTTTTTCTAGTATTCCCAAAATGCCCCCAGTAAACCTAAAGAGATAGAGAAAAATGCGCGACGGTTCCTCGTACACATCTCTCTCCCGTATCCTCCTCCTCCTCCCAGCCCACTCATGGCGGCGCGCCGGCGCTCGCTCCGCCGCCTTTCCGCTCGCCCCACCGCCCTTCCCTAGCCTAACCGCCCAGCACCGCTTCATGTGGCCTCGCCGCCCTCCCCGGGCCCCCGACGCCGGCCTCCAACGACCCCGACGAGGCCCGACGCCAACCTCACAGGACCCCGGCGTGGCCCGACGCCGTCCTCCCAGGTCCTCCACGACAGCTGCTGGGGCGGCCTCCCAGGCTCCCACCGCCGCCCTCCCTAGCCCTCGATAGCAGCTTCCGACTCGGCTCTCCCCAGCAGCTCAGCGCCATACTCCCAGGGCCCTCAACCTTGTATGATTTCCCCCCTGTTACCTTAGTATTTTTCATTTCAAGTGCAGCAAATCCCTGGTATTTTTCAATTCTGTAGTAGTCTCTACCTGCTATTATGTATTGTCTCTAGCAACTAGTATCTACTGTGAATGGTGCTAGTATCTACTGTCAATGGTGAATGCTCCTAGATGATGAGCTTCTGTTTGTGTGTTTCAGATTCAATGGGAGATTTCAAAGTAGAAATAGATGTCTAGTCTTACTTGACGATTGTAGATGGCAGAAGAGTGTACATAAGGGGCAAAACATGGAATTTTATGGCCGGTCGGGGCTTGTCTGTGGCGCGGATAAAGGAGGTTGTGGAGGAGAGGTACAAATGGTCTGCTGATCAGAGAATGACCATTTGGTATGGATCCGGAGATAACGCCGTCCCATTGATCTCTGAATCAGAGATAGCCCAATTGTTTGATACATGTTCTAACACAAAAGTAGTAAGGTTCGGTGTGACCATTGAGAGCAAACAACAACGCAATGAACCTGCTCCTGTCATGACTGAGGAGATGGATGATCAGCCTGTTCACGCTCCATTCTTTGCTTGGCTGAAGCAAGCCTATGAAGGAGAGTACGAGGATGATGAGCCTGTGGGATTGAATCAGGAGAACACCTATTTGCATGAGGAGAATGCTGAATCAAAGGAGAATGCCACACCACAGAAAAATGTCGAGCCAAAGGCTGCAAGAGTTCCATTGGGAACCCTGGATGTTGACAACTCTTATGATCCACAACATGTGCGAGGGGATGATGAGGCTTTACTTGCGAACAATATGGCTCCTACTTATATCCACGATAAAAACAATCCTCGAATTGAAGTAGGAGCCACATTTCCTAACTCTAAAGCATTTAGAGTTGCATGGAGACAACTAGCAAAAGGTGTGGAGCATTAGGTCATCTTCGGAAGACATGCAAGGAGCCAGAGATTGAAAGTGACGCGGACCGAGATGCTACTCCTCCTCCACGGTAATTATTTCATGAGTCTAAATTCCTTTCACTTGTTGCCAAATGTCTTGCATATTAATTGCTAATAATGTTGTATTGAACTATAGGAAAAAAATCAAAGGTTGAAGCAAGCATTGCAGCTACTTCTTCTCCTATTACACCAACTAAGCAAGGTACTCAACTTGGTACTCCTACAAGTCCAATGACAAGGCAAAGGGCAGCAGCTATTGCAATTGCTTCAACACCTCCTAGTGCCTCTACAAGGAGCAAAACTGCTGCTCCTAGCCCTCTTCGGTGAGTTTAGTTCACTTGGTTGTGAGAACCATGATCTTTTGCTCATGGTATGAGTTTGCTGTACTGGAATGCAGATTATACTAGCCACTTGTCTTTTCCATTCATTAATTTTCTCTAAAAACATTAGGATTCTAAATTGCCCGATCTTTACTCCATTCTCTCTAAAAACAGCAATGCCATGTGAAGGAGGATATCAGCAAGCTTTTGGATGTTGGGCGCTCCAGATCAGGTTGCATACTTTGTTCTTTTATGTTATGTGACCTTTTGGTTATTCTGCTGTTGCTCACAACCTTTCTTTTCTGCTATCCTGTGGATAGTACTAGAAAGAAAACATCCAACACTAGGACATCTACATTCAGGAAATGCCATAATACTAACTAATACCATTTTCAACTTGCAGATATATGGATTTTGGTTCGTCAATCAGGGAGAGCAGAGAGCTGCATTTCCTTAGTCAGTTGCAGTTCTAACCGTTTTTATTATAACTTGTAGCAAATTAATTAGACACTATGTAACCGGAGCAAGTACTCCTATCCTATGGTACGATGACTGTTTGCAACTGTGTTTGCATGCTTAGTAGCAGAATGGTGTATGTGATCAGGAGGTGCTCTTTTGCTAATTGTTATATTGTGCTGTGAGAACCATTCTGTGTCCATGTCCATTTTGTGTTGAAGAGGTAAGGGCATGCAAGTCTTTTTTGGTTGATGTTAGTCTCAGTTATGAACTAGTGGTATTTTGGCTAGAGAAAACTGAAGTGAGTGCTATTTTGGCAAGTTGGCTTTTACTAGTGGTATTTTGGCATGTTTGGTTTTGACTAGAGGTACTTTGGCCATGCGGGGGTGGGAGGCCGCCGCTTTAGGGTCCCCTCCCCCAAGTCATCAGGGAGGCGACGCGGGGGTGGGAGGTGCGATGGCCACGACAAGGACAAATGTTCCCGGCAATACAAATGTTATGTAGATTGTAGTATCCCTAAATTTCTTGTTGTATTTATATAACTTCCATGTGAGATATATATAGAAATACAACTGGGGAGAGGTTTGGAGTACAAGACAAGTATTGTTCGTGTTATATTGATCTACCTGCATGTGGGGGGTTTAGGGGGCCCCTTTCGATCGGTACCCGAAACTGTAGAACTTTGCAAGGGTCGGAAGTTGGTTTTACATTTCACTACTAGGAAAAGGGCTATAGATAGGATTGACACTAATGGCGCACCAGGGAAGTAGTGCGCCACTACTATATACTAATGGCGCACCAGTTGGTGATGCGCCATTAGTGTGGAAGACACTAATGGCGGCCACACAAAAGGTGCGCCACTAGTTATAATTTTTTTTTCATTTTTACATACATACTAATGGCGCATCAGACCGAAGTGCGCCATTACTAGTTCTAACTAGTAATGGCGCACCAGACAAGGAGTGCGCCAGTACTGAATTTTTTTTATTCTTTTTTTTGCAAAACTACTAATGGCGCACCGTGTCACAATGCGCCATTACTAGTTTAAACTACTAATGGCGCACCGTGTCACAGTGCGCCATTAGTATATATATATATATATATATATATATATTTTACTTTTCTGCAAAACTACCAATGACGCACCACCTGCAGATGCGCCATTAGTAACCAGGGTTACTAATGGCGCATCTCCCAGGTGGTGCGCCATTAGTAACCTGGGACCCCAACAAGATATTTTGGACAACCACACCTACCCACTCATTTTCCCTACTTCTTTCCCTCCACCTCCTTCTCCAAGCTTTTGGCTGCCTCCTCCTCCTCACCTCATTTGCACCATAGATTCATCAAAATTAAGTGGTGAAATTACCTTTTTTGATAGGTAAGTAAGGGGAAAGCTATCTTCATGTTGTAGATCTACTTTTTTTCTCCCTAGCTCGCTCCAACAACGTGCACATGCACTTTTTGTGGCCTAGCTAGATCTATGTATGTTTGTGATGTTGCATATGATTGTGGTGTTGCATATATGTTTGTGTTTGCAGGTACCGGTATTTGAAATGCGATAGTTGCCAATATTTTGCCGGAATGTTGATTCATTTCCGTTTCGGCGAGAATTTTGGCACTATGCATTCTTTTTGGTCCTATTTTTAGGGAAGGTCATGCCAAATTTTTCTTGGTTCTAAAATATCGTTTTGCTCTACCCCGCAGGCGACCATGGTCCGCACGATGACCGAAGGCATCGTGAATAGGTTTTTGAGCTCCGCGAAGGCCGAGATGCTTCAAAAGAACGAGACGGAGATAAGATGTCCGTGTCGAAGATGCAAGCTGAAGAGCCTTATTGCGGACCCGGATTCCGGGCAGGTGCGGGACCACCTGCTCTTGCGTGGTTTCATGGATGGCTATCGGTGGCAAGGTGATGAAGATGACTATGAAGTCGTCCATGGGGGCCGGGCAAGAAATGAGGAAGGGCAACAAGACAACCACCGCGGCGAGGGCGGGCGAGAAGACGAAGAATCTCCAGGACATGATCACGATGGTGATGCTGTACATAGTCATCATGTAGAAGATGTCGTACATGATGATGAGGAAGATCAAGACGAAGGGCATGATCATGAAGATGAAGATGCCGGAGCAGACGACGATGGAGGCTGGGTGCAGGACCCTCATATTCAAGAGTTGCTTCTCAAGCAGACGGATAACGCAAGAGCTGCCGCCCGAGAGAAAGCCAAGCTGGATCAACTGGAGATAGACGCGGTTACTCCATTGTATGAAGGATGCAGGCCCGAGGATACCCGCCTGAAACTAACGCTCATGGCTCTGGAGATGAAGGTAAAACACAAAATGACCGACGCATGCTTCGACGAGAACATGTCATTCTGGCACGAACGTCTTCCCAAGGGGAACAAGCGCCCGACCAGTTTCGAGGAGGCGAAGAAAATCGTGTGTCCTCTGGATTTACCGTACGTGAAATACCATGTGTGCATGAACAATTGCATCATTTATCGGGACAAGCACGCGGAGTCTACCATATGTCCGGTGTGCGGCGTCACTCGATACAAGAAGAGGAAGAAAGCTCCTCGAAAATTGATGTGGTACTTTCTGATCACTCCTCGTCTGCAGCGGTATTTCGCGGACCCTGAGGTAGCAAAGCTCCTACGTTGGCACGTGGATAGAGAGGAGAAGCAGCGGGAAGATGACGGAAATGATCCGGAGATAAATAAAAAAGACAAGATGCTGAGTCACCCTAAGGATGCGAGCCAGTGGCAAGCGTTGAACTTCGAATACCCAGAATTTGGGAAGGATCCAAGGAACATCGTGCTGGGTGCGAGCACCGATGGAGTCAATCCGTTTGGCAGCCAGAGAAGCACACATAGCACCTGGCATGTGTTTGTGTGGGTGTACAACCTTCCCCCTGGTTGTGCATGAAGAGGAAGTACATTCACATGAGTATGCTAATTGAAGGGCCGAAACAACCAGGGAACGACATCAATCTGTATCTGGGGCTGCTGAAGGAGGAGCTAGACACGCTGTGGAAAACGCCAGCCAATACGTGGGACGCTGCAGAGAAAGAATATTTCCCTATGAGAGCCGCACTGCTCACGACGGTGCACGACTATCTCGGTTACGGATATCTCGCGGGGCAGGTAGTCCACGGATTTTCTGGATGCGTAAGGTGCATGGATGACACAACGTATCGCCAGCTAGATAGAGATCCCGGGTCTTCGAAAACCGTGTTCATGGGACATCGAAGGTGGCTTCGCGACGATGACCCTTGGAGGAAACGCAAGGATCTGTTCGATGGTGAAACCGAACCCCAAAAACGCCCATGTACGAGGAGCGGCGAGGAAATAGACGAGCTATTGAAAAATTGGAAAGACTGCCCACTGCCGGGAAAGAAGCAAAAGGCGCCAGAGCCGGGAAAGAAGCGAAAGGCGCCAGAGCCGCTGCTGAAGGTATGGAAAACGAGGTCTATTTTCTGGGACTTGCCGTACTGGAAGATCCACCGTGTGCCTCACAGCCTTGATGTCATGCATATCACGAAGAACGTGTGCGAGAGTCTGCTTGGTACCCTGCTCAACATGCCAGAGAGGACCAAAGATGGGCCGAAAGCCAGGGCAGACTTGAAATCAATGGGCATCAGGCAGGAGCTTCACGCTAATGATGATGATGATGATGATGAGGCAAAGCAGGACACAGAAAGTCGTCGCAAAGGCAAAAAGGCCAAGAAGACCGGAAATGACTATCCTCCCGCGTGCTTCACTCTAAGTCAGGAGGAGATCGAGCAGTTTTTCACCTGCCTCCTAGGAGTAAAACTTCCTTACGGTTACGCGGGGAAGATAAGCAGATACCTAGACCCAGCGAAGCAGAAGTTCAGCGGGATGAAGTCTCACGACTGTCACGTGCTGATGACGCAGATACTTCCAGTTGCAATCCGTGGGATCATGGACGCGCACGTCCGTGAAACGCTATTTGGCCTATGCAACTTTTTCGACGTCATCTCTCGAAAGTCGATTGGCGTGAGGCAACTTAGAAGGCTACAAGAAGAGATCGTGGTGATACTATGCGAGCTTGAGATGTACTTCCCGCCCGTATTCTTCGACGTTATGGTGCATCTGCTGGTCCATATCGTGGAGGATATCATCCAACTCGGGCCGACGTTCCTGTACAGCATGATGCCGTTCGAAAGGATGAATGGTGTCATCAAAGGATGCATTCGCAACATGTCACGTCCAGAGGGAAGTATAGCCAGGGGCTTTCTGATCGAAGAGTGCATCTCCTACTGCACGAATTATCTAGGCATCGAGAACCCCGTTGGTCTGCCCGTCAACAGGCACCTCGGCAGGCTCGCTGGATGGGGTCACCGTGAGGGTCACTGCGAAATGCATGTCGACTTCGAGGGCGCCGACTTTGAAAGAGCAAACCTAGTCACTCTACAACACATAGACGTGGTCGATCCTTGGGTGGTAGAGCACAAAACCTTTATTGAGAAGACGTACAATGACCGAGGCCAACAGAGGACGGAGGAGATATAATCAAAGAGCACAACTCATGTTTCACGCGTTGGTTCAAGCAGAAGCTTCTGTCGTACCCTTTACATGAGGATTCTTCCACGGAAGAACAACTCATATTCGCCTTGTCACAGGGCGCCGAGCACAACCTGAGGACCTATGAGGCGTACGATATCAATGGCTACACATTCTACACCGAGAACAAGGACATGAAGAGCGATGGTTATCAGAACTCCGGGGTAACGATGGAATCCTACACCGGCAACGACAAGGACAGATACTATGGAAGGATCGAGGAGATCTGGGAGCTGAGCTACGCTGGAGAGAAGGTCCCGATGTTCCGTGTCAGATGGGCCAAGAGCGTCCTAAAAGAAGACCGGTATTTCACCACCATGGTTATACCTGAAGCCAAATCCAAGACCGCGGGCGCAAACGTCACCGCGAAAAATGAGCCATGGGTACTGGCTTCCCAAGTGGACCAATGCTTCTTCATTACCGACCCGCCAAAGGCCAGTCGTGTTGTCGTGAGGAGAGGCAAAACGAAGATCATCGGAATGGATGGAGTAGCCAATGAGCAAGACTTCGGCAAGTACGGCGACCCAAAGATCGAACATGACGACGACGATGAAGTAGCAGCACACACCACAAGAAGAAGCAGGACCACCCTACCTAAAGGACATCCGTTCCACAGAAGAACTCCATTTGCGAAAAAGAAGGGCAAGAAGATTGTGAACAGATAGCTAGCTAAGATCGATTGTATTTAAATCGTAGTCTTCATTTCTCGGGCACTTTTTGATATCATGAATATTTTTAGATTTCATGGGCACTTTCTGAATTCATGAATATTTTTTCAAATTTGATGATATTTTTTCATATTCAATATGAAAAAATATTGAATATTCATGAGGACACTCGATCTCGATCCCCCTCCCTCTCGATAGCTATCCGACCCCCTCGCCGCCGAGCACCACCCGCACCCTCCCCCGCTCCACCGCCGCCGCCGACACCCCGCACCCTCCCCCACTTTTTGATTGTATTTTCAAATAACAAATTTGATGATATTTTCAACTAACAAAAAATGATGATATTTTCAAAAAAAATTGATGATATTTGATGATATCTTCTGTTCTAGTCCTCATGAAAATAACAAATTTGATAAAAACAAATTATTCGATGCAACAAGAAATAATGAAAAAAAGTTACTAATGGCGCACCCTAGGTGGGTGCGCCATTGCTGTCAGAAAAAAAAGTTACTTATGGCGCACCAGAGGTGTGTGCGCCATTGCTATAAGAAAAAAAACTACTAATGGCGCACCAGAGGGTGGTGCGCCATTGCTATAGTGTCTAGCTGGATACCCCTTCGCCCGATCCCCCCTTCCCTCCCCCCCTCGCCAGTTCCCTCTCCCTCGATCCACCGCGCCGCTCCTTCCCTCGTCCCTCCCTCCACGGCGCCGCCGCCGCTGCTGCCCCGACCCACTACGCCGCAGCCGCCCACGCGCCCCCGCCGCCTCCCTCTCCGAACCCAAGCTCCCCTTCAAAGTGTGAGTACAGATCCCCCTCTCTTCCTCCTCCCCCCACCCCTCCTCGGACCAGATCTCATCCTAATCCGCATGTGTCATGCGGTGGCCTCGCAGGTACAGCGTGCCGGAGGTGGCGCCCTTCACCGCGGTGCTCAAGTTCGCCGCCGAGGAGTTCAAGGTCCCGCCCCAGACCAGCGCCATCATCACCAATGGTATGGTCCCCCGCCTCCGCCCCTCCGCGCGTCCTCCCGTCGGATTCTGTTGGGACCGTGGTGCTCTTGGTTGCTCTGGTGCGGTTTAGATTAGGTCCATCGTGAGAGTCTATCATCGGGTTGTGGTTTTACCGAGGAAGTGGTAGATAATCCGCGGCTTCTCTTCTCGGTGGGATTTGTCTTCATGTTGGAATGATTGATAGTAATATAGGTGTTCTGTAGGTTCAAATATGCCTGTGAATTTGTGGGAGAAAGAGAGTTAGTGTAGAGCAGTACATCCAAGAAAATATGCCTGTGAATTGTTATGCACAATGTACATACACGTGTAGGTTCAAATATTTTCTGTAGGTTCAAATATTTTTT
This sequence comes from Triticum aestivum, assembly GCF_018294505.1. Classification (NCBI taxonomy): domain Eukaryota; kingdom Viridiplantae; phylum Streptophyta; class Magnoliopsida; order Poales; family Poaceae; genus Triticum; species Triticum aestivum. The sequence goes on along the minus strand of NC_057801.1, from coordinate 82,387,558 downwards.
GTAGGTGTACTTCAATGGTACATCTACTTTTTTGTCTGTGAATTGTAGTGCTAGTGTATGTCCTGATCCTAAACAAAAAAGTAGAGCCAATGAGCCAACCCGTACATACGTGTACATGTATACCAAGTAAATATGCCTGTGAATTGTTATGCACAATGTGCAGATGTTAGTGTAGATCAGTACATCCAAGAAAATAGTTCATCAATAGTACTTCAATGCACCAGTAGTTTCCCCAAATCTTAATCAAGCTAAATAGCTATTTAATGTGGGCATGTGCTGCCACACTTCTTTTTTTATATATCAAGAAGTCTGGACTGCTTGGTTTATTTTCCTTTGGTTCCTTTTCAGGTTTCTGGTCTGAAATCAATTACTTCTAAGCATTTAGCTTTAGCAAGTCAAATTATCAGTTTCATACATTCTTTGATTCCAGGTAAGCATTTTTTCCCTACCTTCTATCTTTTTGTTGCACTGTTATTTATTGTATCCATACTTTCTGTTAATTTTGCCAGAACATAGAGTTCTGAAGGCTGACTATCCTGTCACTTCAAGTGATTGTGGGTTGCATTATCTTATCTTATTATATGTTTTTAGTTGATTATTTTTGTGTCTTGATTTGTTGGTGGGATGAAGGTTTGGAAAACTGGAAACCAGGGTCCTTAAAAAGATATCTACAGAAATATAAGCTGGAGCGCTTTTGTCTCTCCCTAGAACTGTTGGTATTTGAGTAGCTAGATGTAGAAGGGTAGGGAACAACACAAACTTGAAAAAGTAGAAGCAATAGCTAGTTTCCAGCTTAGGGACCAGTACCAGGTGTGTTGTTCCCCTTTGTTTATCTAGAGCCTGATTCATGTGATGGTGATAGCTTGATAGGCAATAGATTTATTTTGGTACAAGTAAACTGCCTTCCAGCCAACCAGAACTAACATTGCATCTAATTAATAAATTCACCAAATATGCAACATATATCCCAAGAGCCATCCTGTTCTTGCTACACCCAATATTTACTTAGGGAAAAGAAAATGCAAATGGCCATGTTGAAACAGTTTTTCTAGGAAATTGTCATGAAACATCCCCCTCTTTAGTTACAAGCATTGCTGCTCTAATCGGTTGGGTGCGCATTAAAAATTCAGTCTAAAAGTCAGTTAAAGTTTCAGTTTTAGAGTAATTTTCAGTTTGTAAAACTGAGAAGTGTATTTTTCTATTTTGAAACTTAGTGTAACTATTTTCAGTCATGCAGGCTGTAACTTGAACTTGAAGAACTCCTTAGATAGTTTTTTAGTCTCCTTATACAAAACAAGCTAAAGTTTGAAACCTATTTCTCCTAAGCAGACACTGAAAAATTGCAGATAAGTAGACACTGAAAATTGCAGCCATGTCAAAGTGTCATTTCATTTGGGAGCAGTAACTATAAGAAAAGGAAGTGAGTTGAATTGCAAAAAAATGGAAGGTGAAATGAAAAGAACATTGCTCTATGTGAAAACTGTATGTGCAATCTACAAATGTGAAAAACTGTATGTGCTGTCATAGGTGTTGTGCTGTCAAAAACTGTATGTGCAATCTCCAGAACAATTATGATTATGTGAAAACTGTATGTGAAATCTCCAAATGTATCATCATAATGTAGGTGCTGTGTTGTGTGATTCTTCATGCTGAGAACTTCAGCTTTTTCAACTTGCTGGACTATATGTTCATTGGTACTACTTGTGATGCTGCTGCTGTACTACTTGGGAATTTTGTCAACTTGTGATGCTGCTGTTGTACCCCGAGAGGCCCTTGAGTTTGCCGGAATGTCGATTAACTTCCGTTCCGGCAAATTCGGGTACTCCATATGTCCTATTTTCAGCAAAGGTCATGCTGAAATTTTCCGTGAATTTTAGCATGACTTTGCTAAAAATCGGACATATGGGGTACTTGCTACTAATGCATGGGCCGGGGTATCTTAGTACTTAATTAAGTAGGATCAACTGCCCCTTTATTCTTGCTGCATTAAACCATAGGTGGCAATAGAGCCAAGTGATTAGGCCCAACTTAGAATTCTCCTCAGCATCGATAAACCCTAGATGATAAACCCAACATATGTGGCAATAGAGCCAAGTGATTAGGCCCAAATAGGGTGCCTCGGCATCAATAAACCCTAAATGATGAAAACTTAACTTTTAGGATGCCTCGGTGTCGACAAACCCTAAATGATGAGACCATGATCTTGTTCCTTGACAATAACCAACTTTTTGACCAAACTGTTTTCCTATTTAGAGCGAAACATGGCCAACCACGATGAGACCGGCGGTTCGGGCGGCAAGCAATTCTGGGAGCTGTCCCAGGAGATGGAGGAACAACCTCACCGCTATGAGGACGCCGCAAAAGACACCGATCCTGACTACACAACCCCTAGTGGCGTCGGGGATGACACCACTGATGGTGCCGCCGAGGATGCCACCACTGATGATGGCAGCGCACACACAGATGGCAGCCAACCAAAGAAGCAAAGGAAGGACCGGTGCCCGAATGCGCTCTGCACCCTCAAGGAGGAATTCACTCAAGTGGACTCCGACGGGCATCCAACGGAGCCCAAACATATAGTCAAGGGGTACTCGCTTCAGCTCGGGTGCATTCTCCGAAGCACTGTCTCGATCAACACCGAGAACCTTAGGCATAAGGACCACGGGAATTTGTGCAACCTCCTCTTCACGAAGCTGCACAAACGATACAAGTTCCCCGCCGAATTTGAAAACACACGCCTCTCAGGGAATAAAGTGAACAGTGCCGCCCTCACGAGGATGAGCACGGCCCTGTCTACTTGGAGAAGCGCGGTGAAGAGAATGATTGATAAAGGTGATAGTTATGAGAAGATCAAGGCAAAATATCCTTTGATGAGCGAAGATGAGTACAAGGAGTTCAAGATCAAGTGCGAGAGCAGCGCAACCTCCGAATCAAGTCAGTGGGGGAAAGAAATGCGGGAGTTGAACTTAGGGGAACACAAACTCGGTCCTGGTGGTTACAGAGTGGCGGAGCCTATATGGGACAAGGAGGACGCGGAGTGTGCCGAGCAAGGCCTACCGCCCCGCTTCCAGAAATACAGCAGTGACAAGCAGACCAGGAACTTTGTCAGGGCCCGGTACAAGGAGGACCCGATAACAAAGGAGCTTACCACGGATCCGAAGACCAGGGCGCTTGAGCTTGTTCTGGTAAGGAATACACCCCCGCGTAATTAGCTCCATATGGTTGCACTCTAATTAATCCCCATATTTCTAAATGGTTCACGTTCCTTTCGTAGGACACTGAAAGCAGTAGCGCGGGGTCGTCTCAGAGCTCCCCTTTCGACACCCCTTTAAATAGGGGCGTTGAACGTAATGAAAAACAAGGATAAGCTCACTAAGCCGACGTCAGCTGGTCGTGTGGCCGGCAAAGGCTTGTCCACAAAATGGGGGTCATACTATACCGCTGGTGTGCGGAAGGAGAAAAAGACCAGCTCAGAAAGCCAGACGCGCGAGCTTGAAGCACTCAAGGCACAAGTGGCGCCGATTCCGGAGCTTGTCCAAGAGCAAGTGGAACAACAACTGGGAACGAAGCTCAACGCCATGGTGCCTACGTTGATTCATGGGTTGACGACGTGGATTGCAGGCGGCCAACAGGGGCCTCCCCCGGTTCCCAGCTTCACGGCCAGCAACTCGCACAGCGCGCAGGCGGCGCCATTGGTGTCTCCGGCGGCGGAGCCATTGGTGTCTACGGCGGAGGCGGTATTCGTGTCTCCGGTGCCGGCACGGGCATTGGAGCTTAATGCAGCCGGGTGTACGCCGACCGGCACCTCGCCAGCAAGCGCCCCCTCCGTCAGTTGCACGCCCGCCGTTGGCGGTGCCTCGATATTAGCCGAGCTCGACGGCATCACGGTAACTAAGCCTCTCGGCCGACGACTTCATCTCCTTGCCTTTGACTGGGCATCCCTAACGCCCTGTACATGTTTTCGCAGGGCGCCACTGATGTTCCTTGCACTCTTTTGCACTTCGTGGGCGCCCAGTTGGTCGATGTCACCAAGGGCAGAATTGTTCAACCGGGCAACCCCATGTTCCACGGTAATCCGATGCCACCCACAGTGTATAGGGTTGAAGTGGTTCGGGTGCTGCCAGGCTGCGACGAGCTGTTACCTCCGATTCGACCCGCTCGGGCCGACGAAGAAGATGAGATGACCCTCAGCGCCTGCGTAAACTGGCCCCTGCTTTGGCCGAAGAGCCAGATTCGTTTGGGGGCGGGGGACACCACCCCACAGGCAAGACCGCCAGTCGTGCCGGCGCCAAGCCATGGCAAGAACGCGGCAACGCTACCGGACCTGCCGGACATCCCTATGCCGGACATCCCTATGGCACAGGATCCGAACAGCCCTATGGCACAGGATCCGGACAACGACGACAATGACGACTGTACATTTACCAATGTTGATAAGTACTTTGCCGAACATGGGTACGCTGACGAGTTCTGCGGGCCTCTTTCTCAAGAACCCAACCAAGACGACCGCAATCTAGCTGGTACGGCGGAGAAATCCAATTGCAACAGGCGTCGTCTGGCGTTCAGTTCTCAGGAGACGCCTCCAGCTCCCGCCTTCACCGAGCCTCAGATAGCTGAGGTGCGAAATATTATCAGCCCCAACACGCTCAAGAAGGCGGTCTGTGAGCAGAACTCGGTCCCATTACAGGAGATCAAGAAGAAGGGACGGAAACGAAAGACTAACAAGGGCGCCGGTGCGAGCCAGCCGGCACCGAGTTCGACGTGCTCAGGATGGGCCAACTTCAACTAAGGATATCTCGAGGAGGGTGCATGTGGCGGGTAGGGCGATGCTACCACCAAATATGCTCAATGCTGCAACCGGTGCTATGCGGAGTCTGCACGACAGTGTTCTTTCTTTCGAGAAGCGGCGTCTCAGAGAGAACGATGTGGCATACCCGGTTTTCATGGCCAAGGTGCCAGAGGGCAAGGGCTTTGTGGATGGCGACATCGGGGGTACGACCGTCCTGCGGTTTGATGACATCTTTGCTATGTTTAACCTTCATCCGCCGCACTAGACCTTCGTTCGGCTGTTTTTGCTGTGTATGGAGATGCAGATCATTAGAGACAAGACCCCGAACATCGTGATAGTTGACCCCTTCTACATGTGTGCCAAGCACTTGAGCAGCGCTGGGGACCGCCAAGTTGCGAGTTCACACCTCGAAGGCGTCATTCTGGCAAACCCAGATAAGGATAACTTCCTTGTGGCTTACTTTCCTGAGTAAGTCATCCCTTAACCGCCCCGTAACATATGATTTCTTAGATTTCGATCGTTCTTTTTTTCTAACATTCCGTGTTCTATGCAGTGACACACATTGCACACTCATCCTCTTAAGCCCGAAATATTCCATGGCCACGTATTTCGACCCAAACCATAACTCCAAGATAGACTACACAAATGTCAAGAAAGTTCTTGATGATGTTCTCCCCGGCTACGCCAAATCTGGAGGCACCTTCACTAGGGCAGTTCGTAAGTACGGCAAGCACATGTTCTCACACAATACGAAGTTCTGCCGCGTCAAGCAGCCGCCTGGCGGTTAGAAGGATGCCTACTACGCCCTCCATCACATGCGGGCGATCTTAAGGGACCATCATCACCTTCTGCTACCAGATAATCTCAAAGATTGGGCCGCGAAATTGTCGGCAATCCAGGACGCGGACCTCAGACAAGATTTCTTTCACATCCAGTCGGAGTTTGCGGACATCATCCATCAAGATGTCCTTCATACCTCAGGGCAGTTCTTCCTCAGATATCAACCGTCCAACAATGAGATAGATGGAACGCTACAAATGCAGGGTGACAACGACCGCGATTTCATGACCATCACGACAGACGGTGGCTTCATCCACGCTCCTGTCCAATGAGTCGAGTCAAAAGTACTGATGTGTAGTTCTGAAACATTGATTGGCTCATGTTGTAATTAAACTTTAATGAATTCGTATGTCTCTTTGGTTTGGACAGGCGTTCAACTTAGATGTAATTAATGCTATTTATTAGTAGGACCATGAATCGTGCTATTAATGTCTTGCTTTTCTCTTCCGATCCTTTTGTTGCATACTTACATATTGCTTATGTATTGTTTGTTGTTTGGCTTGTGCATAGAGATGCCGTCGTATGTCATGTACAAGGGTAAGTTTCCCGGAGTCTACGACGACTGGGAGGAGTGTCAGAGACAGGTTCACCGTTTCAGCAGTAACAGTTACAAAGGGTACACCACTAGGGCGGAGGCCGAATCTAGATACGCCCGCTATCTAGTGGGAGAGAGGAGGGAGCGTTGGAGGAACCGGATGAAGACCAGTTTGATCGTGATGATGCTCATCGTGATGACCACATCTCTCTTCTATGTGATGGTAGTTTAGATGATAGATATCGACTTGTAATGTGAAGACAAACTCGATACTTGCGGTCTTGAGACTTGTAATGTTTTATCTTTGTTCGGTCTTTTGAATTCGGAGGCTAATATGATGAATTGTATTCGGAGACTAATCTTCTATTGTATTCGATGAATCTGATGTTGCTGTGTGCTGCTGTCTACATTCTGTCCAATAATATATTTTGTAACCTATGCAAAAAATCAGAAAAGTAAAAAAAACAAATATTCATACTAATGGCGCATCACCACCAGGTGCGCCATTAGTATGCCAAAGGATACAAATGGCGCATCAACACAGAATGCGCCATTAGTGTGACAAAGCACATGCTTACGTATGGCCCCCCGGGAGGCACACTAATGGTGCATGGTGTTACATACTAATGGCGCACTGCTTGGTGCGCCATTAGTATACCAGATACTAATGGTGCACTGCTTGGTGCGCCATTAGTATACCAGATACTAATGGCGCACCAGTGGTGCACCATTAGTAAAAAATAGTAGTGGCGTGGTACTAATGGCGCACTGGTAATGCGCCATTAGTAGGCAAAACCGGTGCGCGATTAGTAGGCCTTTTCCTAGTAGTGTTTACTTCTTCGAACCTTTGATCCACAAGGCGGTTGACCCTAGCTTGGGGCCACAACTCTGGTGGTTCACAAATTGTGGACCGACAGGTGACTGACCCTATTTTCGGGCAACAACCGATCCTAACCACTTCCCACTCATGGTTGAGTCTGGATTTGGAGCTACAACTGAACTCTTGACTCAATGTCCACTTAGCGGGTGGCCTCCTGGATTTGGGTGTAGCTAGGGGATTGTCGTAGTCGATATGTACCAACCAGTTTAGGCATATGATGTGCTCGTCTGGCCTATAAGGGAAGGTCATGTGTGTGGGTATACTTGTACACCCCTACAAGGATAAATCTATTCGAGTAGCCGTGCCTGCGGTTATGAATGACCTGGATCTTGTAGACTTGATCTCATCGCAAGAAACAAACAGAACAAGAACTCTTCGAGCCAAATGATTCGGAGGTAGAACTTAACTCCCTTGGTCTCTTTTTATGCAACTTATTGATGCTGATTCATCTCAGGACAAGGTGGAAACAAGCCACGCCGATGCAGCCGAGGTAATTCGCATCTCCTACGACTCAGAACCTTTGCCAAGCAAGAAGACCCGGTGGGTCACGCCGATGTAGGCGAGGTAATTCGCATCTCCTATGACTCAGAACCTTTGCCAAGCAAGAAGACCCGGCGGGTCACCCGAAAAGTGAGATTTTCTCATCCTCTTTCTTATTTGGACCCCAATTTTCTTTTGAAGAAACAGCAACACGAGTCCAGGCATATGACCCGGAGTGATGGTCATGAAGACCTTGTGTCCGGCTTACCCAACGCACCAGCTCCTCAAAAGCGTCACAATGAGGTGCCTCGTAGTCCGACCTTGTCTCTTCCACTAGCTGGCCTTTTTCGGCAATCACTTGATCCTTCTGATCCCAATTACCAGGGAACACCTTCATCTTCTGGCGACTAAACTGGAACATAGCTTCCGGCTTTCATCATCGCACATGGGTAAGTATTTTCATTTATTCACTAGGTTTGCTGCCGTATGCTCACAACTTTGTATACTCTTCTTGCAGGGCTAAGGCAAAGGCTGGCAAGAAACAGAAAGTGGGCGGCTCTTCCAAAGCCCCCGAACCTTCTGAGCCAGAGAAGCAGGCTTTGGAGACCCCTGAGGTCCCAATCCAGAACCCTAAAGAACATGTTAGCCAGCAAGATGACCGGCCACCCGAGTCTGATGCCGCATCCCTTGAGCCCATGAATACTGATGTTAACCCTTTGCCCAGCCATGAACCGCTGATTCCTAGTCCCATCAGACCAGCTGACAAAGTCCCTTCTCAGAAGACCGCTAATGATGTTACCATTACTAGGACAGGTTACACAGAGCCAGGGGCCTCAACTGTTTTGACCAAGCATAGAGCCAAAGAAGAGTTGCCTTGATCAGAGAAAGGCAAGATGAAATTAGACCTGCAAAACTATGCAGACTTTAGCGCAGGAGAATTGCACGCATGCCATTTAAGTCACCTGCACACAAGCCGCGACATGGAAGCTAGCTTAGTGAATCTGATGAGTCAAAAGTATGAGGTATGACGTTAACCTCTTTCCGCCTTAGCATATATGCATACTCATGTAGCCCCCAAGGGCCGGCTTATCCTAACAAGGATGCGTCGGGTCTTCAAAATATTAACTTCAAATGAGCCACATGTAGCCCCCAAGGGCCGGCTTGTCCTAACAAGGATGAGCCGGTCTTCAAAATATTAACTTCAAATGAGCCACGTGTAGCCCCCAAGGGTCGGCTTATCCTAACAAGGATGAGAAGGGTCATATTATAAGTTTGAAAATGACCTAGATTAGCCCCCAAGTGCCAAGTATATTGCTTGCAATGTTCTTGGGACTTGAAAAAATATTCCAGAATGAATCTGCTCAATGTTAACTTTTATCCATGTTTTCAAATCCTTTTGTAGGAAGCTTTAAATTTGCAAGAGTCAGAGCTGGGCGAGTTAAAGAAGAATATCAAACACCAAGTGGCTAAGACTCTGAAGGCTGAATCAAAGTTCAAGTTTTCTTTGAAAGAGAATGAAGAGCTTAAGGCCAAATTTTCCACTGATAGAGCCGCCTGGGAAACAGAGAAAGCAGCCTTGATGAAGCGTGCTGAAGATGCCAAAAATCAGCTTAAGTCAGTCGCTGACGAGCTGGCCGGCTTAAAGCAACACATATCCCAAATGACAGCCGCCATCTTTGGTAAACTAAAACTTAGAGTTAGCCAATCATTGATAATACTTTAATCCACCATGGAGACTCAGAATCATGGACTCCTGACTGGCCTAACTTGTACTTTGACTATATGGCAGGTGCAAGAAGCACCAATCTTAGCCAAAATATGATGTTGAAGCCGAAGATTGTATATTCTTTGACTGAGAAGTTGTGCGCTGGAAGCTTATGCATGCTTGTTGTCGTCTCAAATGGCAAAGAGCCGATCGAGCTCATTAAGACTATACTAGAGTATTTGTCCATAGTGCCGGCTCAAATTGGAGAGTTGAAACTATCAGCCGCCCGTGCCAGAGCTATTACTGCCTTAGGCCGGGCGAAGGCATGGCAATCTGAGCTAGACCCAGCAGAAATGGCGAGCGGCTGTCCTCAATACAATGATGACGGGTCTACTTTTGAAGAGCCGGATTTTCACAGATGTGTCAGAGAGATGAGACCGTTAGCCTGCCAACTTGCCCATGAACTTGATCTTTCTAAGTACCAGCCGACTTACGACAGGGAAAATACCCGCATCAAGCCGCCAACTCATGAGACCATGGATTTAACTCCTCAAAGGCGTAAACATATTTTCTCCTCTGCTCTTGACCCTTTTGTAATTCTTGACGATGAAGCTACATTCGAGGCGTTAACGGGCATCAAATGGACATTCGGTGATCTTCAGATGGCCGACGACAAAGAGTCGGTGCAGGATGACTCGGAATCTTCAAGGCGCCAGGAGGAAAACTAACCTTGGTGAATATGATCCAGACGGCTCTGAGGCCGGGTTACAGGAGTGCGGATCCAAAAGACACTTGGTTCAAAATCTTTTGGGCTCAATTGAAGCCTTGTAATAGGGTAGCTTAAAACAGTGATTTTCCCTATCATGCCTTCGTGCATGTTTATCTCAATTTTTGATCCAGCAGATAACCCTTGTTGCATGCTTGATTTAGTCATACATATGAGTCGTGCCATGACTGCTTTCACCTGAGATCTTGTATATTCTGCAAAAGACCAATCAACATTTGCGCTGGCGACTTAAAGTCAAAAACCAAGGCGGTGTTGGGGAACGTTGTAATTTCAAAAAAATTCCTACACACACGCAAGATCATGGTGATGCATAGCAGCGAGAGGGGAGAGTGTCTCCACGTACCCTCGTAGACCGAAAGCGGAAGCGTTAGCACAACGCGGTTGATGTAGTCGTACGTCTTCACGATCCGACCGATCAAGTACCGAACGCACGGCACCTCCGAGTTCTGCACACGTTCATCTTGATGACGTCCCTCGAACTCCGATCGAGCCGAGCTTTGAGGGAGAGTTTCGTCAGCACAACGGCGTGGTGACAATGATGATGTTCTACCGACGCAGGGCTTCACCTAAGCACCGCTACGATATTATCAAGGAGGACTATGGTGGAGGGGGCACCGCACACGGCTAAGAGATCAATGATCAATTGTTGTGTCTGTGGGGTGCCCCCCTCCCCCGAATATAAAGGAGTGGAGGAGGGGGCCGGCCAAGGGGAGGAGCCGCGCCCAAGGGGGGGAGTCCTACTCCCGCCGTTAGTAGGACTCCTCCCTTTCCTATTTGGAGAGGGAGAGGGAAGGAAGAGGAAGGAGGGAGGAAGGAAAGCGGGGGCTGGCCCCCCTCCCAATTCAGATTGGGCTTGGGGGGCACGCCCCCTCCCTTGCTCCTTTCCCCTCCTTTCCACTAAGGCCCATTAAGGCCCATATATCTCCCGGGGGTTCCGATAACCTCCCGGAGCTCTGGTATTCTCCCAATCTCACCCGGAACCTTTCCGGTGTCCAAATATAGTCGTCCAATATATCGATCTTTATGTCTCGACCATTTCGAGAGTCCTTGTCATGTCCGTCATCACATCCCGGACTCCGAAAAACCTTCGGTACATCAAAACACATAAACTCATAATATAACTATCATCTAACTTTAAGCGTGCGGACCCTACGAGTTCGAGAACTATGTAGACATGACCGAGACACGTTTCCGACCAATAACCAATAGCGGAACCTGGATTCTCATATTGTCTCCTACATATTCTATGAAGATCTTTATCGGTCAAATTGCATAACAACATACGTTGTTCCCTTTGTCATCGGTATGTTACTTGCCCGAGATTCGATCGTCGGTATCTCAATACCTAGTTCAATCTTGTTACTGGCAAGTCTGTTTACTCGTTACGTAATGCATCATCCCGTAACTAACTCATTAGCTACATTGCTTGCAAGGCTTATAGTGATGTGCATTACCAAGAGGGCCCAGAGATACCTCTCCGACAATCGGAGTGACAAATCCTAATCTCGAAATACGTCAACTCAACAAGTACCTTTGGAGACACCTGTAGAGCACCTTTATAATCACCCAGTTACGTTGTGACGTTTGGTAGCACACAAAGTGTTCCTCTGGTAAGCGGGAGTTACATAATCTCATCGTCATAGGAACATGTATAAGTCATGAAGAAAGCAATAGCAACATACTAAACGATCAAGTGCTAAGCTAATGGAATGGGTCAAGTCAATCACATCATTCTCCTAATGATGTGATCCCGTTAATCAAATGACAACTCATGTCTGTGGTTAGGAAACTTAACCATCTTTGATTAACGAGCTACTTAAGTAGAGGCATACCAGTGACACTATGTTTGTCTATGTATTCACACATGTATTATGTTTCTGGTTAATACAATTCTAGCATGAATAATAAACATTTATCATGAAATAAGGAAATAAATAATAACTTTATTGTTGCCTCTAGGGCATATTTCCTTCAGTCTCCCACTTGCACTAGAGTCAACAATCTAGTACACATCGCCATGTGATTTAACACCAATATTCACATCTGTATGTGATTAATACCCATAGTTCACATCGTCATGTGATCAACGTCCAAAAGGTTTACTAGAGTCAATAATCTAGTTCACATTGCTATGTGATTAACACCCAAAGAGTACCAAGGTATGATCATGTTTTGCTCGTGAGAGAAGTTTAGTCAAGCGTCTGTCACATTCAGAGTCGTATGTATTTTGCAAATATTCTATGTCTACAATGTTCTGCGCGGAGCTACTCTAGCTAATTGCTCCCACTTTAAATATGTATCCAGATTGAGACTTACAGTCATCTGGATCGGTGTAAAAGCTTGCACCAATGTAACTCCTTACGATGGGCTCTTTTATCACCTCCATAATCGAGAAATATTTCCTTAGTCCTCATGAAGGATATTTTTGACCACTGTCCAGTGATCTACTCTTAGATCAAAATTGTACTTCCTTGACAAAATCAGAGCAAGGTATACAATAGGTCTGGTACATAGCATAGCATACTTTATAGAACCTATGACTGAGGCATATGGAATGTATTTTCATTCTCTTTCTATTTTCTGCCATAGTCGGGTTTGGAGTCTTACTCAACTTCACACCTTGCAACACATGCAAGAACTCCTTTGACTGTTCCATTTTGAACTACTTCAAAATCTTGTCAAGGTATGTACTCATTGAAAATCTTATCAAGCATCTTGATCTATCTCAATAGATCTTGATGCTCAATATGTAAGTAGCTTTACTAAGGTCTTTCTTTTAAAGAACTCCTTTCAAACACTTCTTTATGCTTTCCAGAAAAATTATACATCATTTCTGATTAACAATATGTCACTCACATATACTTATCAGAAAGGCTGTAGTGCTCCCACTCACTTTATTGTAAATACAGGCTTCATTGCAAGTCTGTATAAAACTATATGCTTTGATCAACTTATCAAAGCATATATTCCAACTCCGAGATGCTTGCACCAGTCCATAGATGGATGGCTGGAGCTTGCACATTTTGTTAGCACCTTTAGGATTGACAAACCTTCTGGTTGCATCATATACAACTCTTCTTTGAGAAAACCATTAAGGAATGCAGTTTTGACATCCATTTGCCAGATTTCATAAAATGCGGCAATTGCTAACATGATTCGGACAGACTTAAGCATCGCTATAGTTGAGAAAATATCATTGTAGTCAACACCTTGAACTTGTCAAAAAACCTTTTTGCGACAAGTCGAGCTTTGTAGATAGTAACACTACTATCAGCGTCTATCTTCCTCTTGAAGATCCATTTATTTCTATGGCTTGCCAATCATCGGGCAATTCTACCAAAGTCCACACTTTGTTCTCATACATGGATCCCATCTCAGATTTCATGGCCTCAAGCCATTTCGTGGAATCTGGGCTCATCATCGCTTCCTCATAGTTCGTAGGTTCATCATGGTCTAGTAACATGACTTCTAGAATAGGATCGCCGTACCACTCTGGTGTGGACAATACTCTGGAAGACCTATGAGTTTTGGTAGTAACTTAATCTGAAGCTTCATGATCATTATCATTAGTTTCCTCACTAATTGGTGTAGGAATCACAAAAACTGATTTCTGTGATGAATTACTTTCCAACAAGGGAGCAGGTACAGTTACCTCATCAAGTTCTTTCCTCCTACTCACTTCTTCCGAGAGAAACTCCTTCTCTGGAAAGGATCCATTCTTAGCAACGAATATCTTGCCTTCGGATCTGTGATAGAAGGTGTACCCAACAGCTTCTTCTGGGTATTCTATGAAGACACACTTCTCCGATTTGGGTTCGAGCTTATCAGGTTGAAAAACTTTTTCACATAAGCATCGCAGCCCCAAACTTTAAGAAATGACAACTTTGGTTTCTTGCCAACCCATAGTTCATAAGGCGTCGTCTCAACGGATTTTGATGGTGCCCTATTGAAAGTGAATGCAGTTGTCTCTAATGCATAACCCCAAAACGATAGTTGTAAATCGGTAAGATACATCATAGATCGCACCATATCGAATAAAGTGCGGTTACGAAGTTCCGACACACCATTGTTGTGGTGTTTCATGCGGCGTGAGCTGTGAAACTATTTCACATTGTTTTAAATGAAGGCCAAACTCCTAACTCAAATATTCTCCTCTATGATCAGATTGTAGAAACTTTATTTTCTTGTTACGATGATTCTCCACTTCACTCTGAAATTCTTTGAACTTTTCAAATGTTTCAGACTTGTGCTTCATTAAGTAGATATACTCATATCTGCTTAAATCACCTGTGAACGTCAGAAAATAACGATACCCGCCACAAGCATCAACACTCATTGGACTGCATACATCGGTATGTATTATTTCCAATAAGTCACTAGCTCGTTCCATTTTTCTGTAGAACGGAGTTTTATTCATCTTGCCCATAAGGCATGGTTCGCGAGCATCAAAATGATTCATAACCAAGTGATTCAAAAAATCCATCTTTATGGAGTTTCTTCATGCGCTTTACACCAATATGACCCAAACGGCAGTGCCACAACTAAGTTGCACTATCATTATCAATTTTGCATCTTTTGGCATCAATATTATGAATATGTGTATTACTACGATCGAGATCCAACAAACTATTTTCATTGGGTGTATGACCACCGAAGGTTTTATTCATGTAATCAGAACAACAATTATTCTCTGACTTTAAATGAATAACCATATTGCAATAAACATGATCAAATCATATTCATGCTCAACGCAAACGCCAAATAACTTTTATTTAGGTTCAACACAAATCCCCAAAGTATAGGGAGTGTGCGATGATGATCATATCAATCTTGGAACCACTTCCAACACACATCATCACTTCACCCTCAACTAGTCTCTGTTTATTTTGTAACTCCTGTTTCGAGTTAATAATATTAGCAACCGAACAAGTATGAAATACCCATGGGCTACTATAAACACTAGTAAGGTACACATCAATAACCTGTATATCAAATATACCCTTGTTCACTTTGCCATCCTTCTTATCCACCAAATATTCAGGGCATTTCCACTTCTAGTGACCATTTCCTTTGCAGTAGAAGCACTCAGTTTCAGGCTTTGGTCTAGCTTTGGGCTTCTTCGCGGGAGTGACAACTTGCTTGCCATTCTACATGAAGTTCCCCTTCTTTCCCTTTGCCCTTTTCTTGAAACTAGTGGTCTTGTCAGTCATCAACACTTGATGATCTTTCTTGATTTCTACCTTCGTCGATGTTAACATCACGAAGAGCTCGGGAATCGTTTTCGTCATCCCTTGCATACTATAGTTCATCACGAAGTTCTAGTAACTTGGTGATGGTGACTAGATAACTTTGTCAATCACTATCTTATCTGGAAGATTAACTCCCACTTGATTCAAGTGATTGTAGTACCCAGCCAATCTGAGCACATGCTCACTAGTTGAGCAATTCTCCTCCATCTTTTAGCTATAGAACTTGTTGGAGACTCCATATCTCTCAACTCGGGTATTTTCTTGAAATATTAACTTCAACTCCTGGAACATCTCATATGGTCCATGACGTTCAAAACCTCTTAGAAGTCCCGATTCTAAGCCGTTAAGCATGGTGCACTAAACTATCAAGTAGTCATCATACTGAGCTAGCCAAACATTCATAACATCTGCATCTACTCCTGCAATAGGTCTGTCACCTAGCGGTGCATCAAGGACATAATTCTTCTGTGCAACAATGAGGACAATCCTCAGATCACGGATCCAATCCGCATCATTGCTACTAACATATTTCAGCACAGTTTTCTCTAGGAACATATCAAAATAAACATATGAAAGCAACAACGCGAGCTATTGATCTACAACATAATATGCAAAATACTACCAGGACTAAGTTCATGATAAATTAAAGTTCAATTAATCATATTACTTAAAAACTCCCACTTAGATAGACACCCTCTAATCATCTAAGTGATCACGTGATCCAAATCAACTAAACCATAACCGATCATCACGTGAAATGGAGTAGTTTTCAATGGTGAACATCACTATGTTGATCATATCTACTATATGATTCACGCTCGACCTTTCGGTATCAGTGTTCCGAGGCCATATCTGCATATGCTAGGCTCGTCAAGTTTAACCTGAGTATTCTTCGTGTGCAAAACTGGCTTGCACCCGTTGTAGATGGACGTAGAGCTTATCACACCCGATCATCACGTGGTGTCTGGGCACGACGAACTTTGGCAACGGTGCATACTCAGGGAGAACACTTTTATCTTGAAATTTAGTGATAGATCATCTTATAAAGCTACTGCTGAACTAAGCAAAATAAGATGTATAAAAGATAAACATCACATGCAATCAAAATATGTGACATGATATGGCCATCATCATCTTGCCCCTTTGATCTCCATCTCCAAAGCATCATCATGATCTCCATCGTCACCAGCATGACACCATGATCTCCATCATCTTGATCTATATCAATGTGTCATCACATGGTCGTCTCGCCAACTATTGCTCTTGCAACTATTGCTATCGCATAGCGATAAAGTAAAGAAATTATTTGGTGCTTGCATCTTATGCAATAAAGAGACAACCATAAGGCTTTTGCCAGTTGCCGATAACTTCAACAAAACATGATCATCTCATACAACAACTTATATCTCATCACGTCTTGATCATATCACATCACAACAAGCCCTGCAAAAACAAGTTAGACGTCCTCTACTTTGTTGTTGCAAGTTTTACGTAGCTGCTATAGGCTGAGCAAGAATCGTTCTTGCCTACGCATCAAAACCACAACGATATTTCATCAAGTTAGTGTCAGTGCATCTAGTGCCCCTTAGTGATTTTGGTGTATTGAAGACTTATAGGTTAAGGGACTGATGCGTTTGTGAGTGTACACAGGTCTATAAGTCTATGAGGAGTTTGATATTTACAGAGAAAGTCGACCCCTAAAAATGAAGTTCTTCGTCTGAAGACTTTGGATATCTGAAGATTTTCTGAAGACTTCGAAAGTGAAGAAATTGGTGTGACCTTGAAGACTTGGTATTCATCCGAGGAACATGAAGCTTGAATACTTTTGTTTTTATAGTTTCATTTTCTCTTTCTTGAGTCATAGGAAACACCGTACTGTTAAAGGGGGTCGAGGAAATACTAAGGAAAAATTTCCATGTGATGCTCAACTCAAAATCCTACACCTACCAATCCCTTCGAGTGAAGCAATTAGAAATCTCATACAGTCAGTCATATTCTTCAGTGACAGAGACGATGTTCTTCTGATCTCCGAGGAATTTTTTCTGACTGAGGAGTTAGGAATTCACCAGTGTGAATTGCCTACACATTGAGGAACATGATAGCCCTGTGGATTTTGATAGTCAAAATTCCGACCGTTGCTGTGCTATGCGCCAGCGGTTCCAAAATATACTACCTACCTAACGGTCATATCAGTCAAGGGCATTTATGTCTTATCATGTCGGGCTGCTCCCTAGGCTATAAATAGCCACCCCCTTCAACCACTAGCTGGTTGGCTGCTCCGAGAGAAACTGACACTTGTCATTTGAGAGCAACCCATCCTCCGAGGACTTTGAGCGAAAATCATCAAGTGAGGAAAATCCAAACCCAACACCTACAAACCCAAAGTGATTGAGCATCACTGAAGAGATTGATCCTGCGTGGATCCGATGCTTGTTACCTTTAAAGACTGTGCTTCTTCCAGACGGTTAGGCGTCAAGGTCTAGAGCATCCAAGAGGAATTGTGGATCGCCGAGTGACCAGGTTTGTGAAGGTTCGGAAGTCACCTGAAGACTTACCACGAGTGATTGGGCAAGGTCTGTGTGACCTTAGCTCAAGGAGAATACGGTGAGGACCGTGTGACCGGGACTGTGTGTCCTCGAGTTTAAATACTCAGCCGCTCCAACCAGATGTACAACTGAGACAGCAGTTGGAACTGGTCTACCAAATCATTGTCTTCACCGAGCTAACTGGTTCTATCTCCTCAACTCTTTAATTTCCTCATGCATGTTGTTGTGTGCCTGTTCATATCTGTTTGAAGACTTTGACTGAAGACTTTCTCAATTTCCTCAGTTTAATTTCTTCAGTCTGTTCGTCTTCATCTTGTGTTATCTTGTGTTTACGCTTTCTGTACTCTGTGATTGTCTTCATTTCATCATGATGACTATGCGAGTGTTCTGTTATGTTCCTTTCTGAGTACTTATCCTACTGCTAGTAGTTCTTCATTTAGGAATTTCCTCACCAGCAAATTCCTCGGTGAAGAATTCATAAAAATCGCCTATTCACCCCCCCTCTAGTCGATATAACGCACTTTCAATTGGTATCAGAGCAAGGTACTACCTTGTTCTGTGTGATTTTGGTTTAACCGCCTGGAGTTTTAGTTATGTCGACCGCAGGTATGATCAAGGTCTCTGTTGGGTGTCCTACCTTCGATGGAACGGACTACCCCTACTAGAAGAACAAGATGGGGATGCATCTTGAGGCAATTGACAACGATCTCTCGTATGTTGTGGAAAATGGTGTTCCCTCAGTCACACCGTCTCTGAATGCTACTAATGTTACAAATTCTTCTCATGTCTCTGCTGTCACTAATTCCTCATCTGAGGACAATGCAAGTATCACTGATGATGTAGGGCTGAAGGAATTGTACATGACAGGCATGTACAAAAGCCTCAAAGGGCATCGGACTGGTTGTGATGTGCTCAAAAAGCAGATGCTCAATAGAAACCCTAGGAAAGAGGGTATTGCCTTTGAGAGGAAACTCAATGCTGATGGAACATATTGGAAGCCTGAGCAGTACCCCAAAACCTCATGGGTTGCTACAAAGGGACCTCCAGTTGATCCATCCAACTTATCTGGCTACACATGTGAATCTTCTCATTCTTCTGATGAGTCATTTGACTCCAACTTTAAACTGTTCAAAAATCAGAATGGTGAAGTATTTGCTAGATATGTTGGGACTAACTGTAGGAACGGTTTCCCTATGAAGAAAATCTGGGTTCCCAAAAGTTGCCTTCAAAGTCTTCAGATGAATGTCCTCATGACACCACCTGTGAAGAAAAGGAACTCCAGATCAAATTCTTCATATGAACCAAATTCTTCATATCGATCCAAGTCCTCATACGGACCAAATTCCTCACGTGGATCAAATTCCTCAAAAGGATCAAAGTCCTCATGTGATCATCATCGTGCTAAACCTTCTGTTTCGCAGGGTAGTGCTAAGGGCTATGAATATGTGCATTATTCTTCAAATCATTATGTTCATAAGTCCTCGAAGAATTTCTCTGCTTATTCATATGCTCACCCTAACCCCTCTTATGTAAAACAAAGTGGACTGGTGTCCATGCCACCTTTCTCATCTGGTGCTCGCAGAGTGATGAATTCTTTGCCACCCCTCCAGATGTGGGTGGTGAAGAAAAAGAACTAATCTCTTATGCAAGATCAGGTCTCCAGTCGTGCTTAAAACGACTGAAGAATTTGCTGGAGACCTGAACAGTGCCTGAAAGGACGCATGCTAGTCATGAAGAAATGAATTGTCATTTCTCACGTCCTCATACTGAATTATCTGTTCAAATTTCTTGATGAAATTGACCTAATGATACTGATGTCATATTCTTCACGGATGAAGTATATGAGTTTGTAAGCTGCACTAATTCATCTACAGGATGATCAACCCAAAGAAAATGAGTGGGTTCTCGATAGTGGATGTACAAATCACATGACTGGTGACAAGAATCTATTGATGGATGCTCCCTTATCACCGTCACATCTGAAGCATAGAATCTTCGCTGACAAAGGAAAAAGTCAGGTATTGGGTCTAGGTAAGGTTGCGATCTCTAAGGACATACACATGGACAAAGTCATGCTTCTTGAGTCCTTAGGAAACAACCTCATGTATGTCTCAATGCTTTGTGATCTTGATATGGTTGTTGTCTTTGGCAAGTATTGTTATGTTGTGATCATGGAAGCTGACAATTCCAAAGTCTTCGAAGGCTTTAGGAGAGGAGACTTGTACATTGTTGATTTCTCTACAGGACCACAACCTGTCGTGTGCTTAGTTTCAAAAGCTTCAGAAGGCTGGCTATGGCATCGATGACTTGGTCATGCTGGCATGAGGAATTTACACACACTCGCGAAGAAGAAGCATGTCATTGGCATTGAGAATGTCAAATTCCTCAAGGATCATTTATGCGGAGCCTGTGAAGCTGGAAAGATGACAAAGGCCAAGCATCCAGCGAAGACTATCATGACTACCACTCGACCATTTGAATTGCTTCACATGGATCTCTTCGGTTCTAATCATTATTCTGCTATGACGAATGATGCATCTCTATATATCTTTGTTATTGTTGATGATTATTCTCGTTACACATGGGTACATATTGTCACTTACAAACATGAAGTGCAGGAAGTCTTCAAACGATTTTCCTCGAGGACTTCAACCAACTTTGGTGTGAAGATCAAACACATCAGAAGTGACAATGGGACTGAGTTCAAGAATTCCGGTCTTGATGGCTATCTTGATGAACTTGGTATTACTCACGAGTTATCTGCTCCTTATACTCCTCAGTAGAATGGCGTCGTGGAGCGCAAGAACAGAACCCTCACTGAAATGGCACGAACTATGCTTGATGAATACAATACACCTCGTCGGTTCTGGAATGATGCAATTGATACTGCTTGCCACATCATCAACAGAGTATATCTTCACAAATTCTTCAAGAAGACTGCCTATGAACTCCTCACTGACAAGAAACCCAATGTAAGTTACTTCAAAGTCTTCGGTGCTAAATGCTGGATTAGAGATCCTCATCAAAATTCTAAGTTTGCACCGAAAGCACATGAGGGTTTCATGCTTGGTTACGGAAAGTATTCGCACACCTACAGAGTCTTCAACAATGTTCTTCACAAGGTTGTTGAAACTGTAGATGTGCGGTTTGATGAAACTAATGGCTCGCAAAGAGAGCACCTACCTTCTGTGATAGATGAACCAACACCTGAGGATTCTATCAAGTTCAAAGCCACTGAGGATGTCATTCCTACTGAAGAATCTGCTGAAGAATTCATTCCAGAACATGACGAACGTCGAACTGGCATACCTGAAGAAAATGGTGCTGAGGAATATGCTCCTGAAGAAAATGCGGATCCAATTCCTCGAAGACAACCCGCTCATCCTCGTATCGCAAATGAAGTGCAAGTCGAGAAGATCATCGATGACATTTGTGCACCAGGTCCTCTCACACGCTCAAAAGCTTCACACTTATCTAACTTTTGTGGGCATTTCGCTTTTGTCTCTATCACAGAGCCCACTAAGGTAGATGAAGCATTTCTGGAGCCTGAGTGGATTCAAGCTATGCAAGAAGAATTACATCAGTTCGAGCTCAACAACGTCTGGGAACTCGTCAAACGTCCAGATCCTCGCAAGCACAACATTATTGGCACAAAGTGGATCTACCGCAACAAGAAAGATGAAAGTGGCCTTGTGGTGAGGAATAAGGCACGTCTTGTAGCTCAAGGCTACACACAGGTTGAAGGAATTGACTTCGATGAAACTTTTGCACCTATTGTTAGACTTGAGGCTATTCGCATATTACTTGCTTACGCTAACCATCATGACATTGTCTTACAGGATGTGAAAAGTGCATTCCTCAATGGTAAGATTGAGGAAGAAGTATATGTTGCTCAACCCCCAGGTTTTGAAGATCCAAAGAATCTTGATAAAGTCTTCAAGCTCAATAAGGCCATGTATGGCCTCAAGCAAGCCCCTCGGGCGTGGTATGATACCTTGAAGGAATTCTTCATGAAGACTGACTTCAAACCCGGTTCACTCGACCCTACTCTTTTCACTAAGTCTTATGATGGTGAATTGTTTGTGTGCTAAATATATGTTGATGATATCATTTTCGGATGTACTGACCAACGATATAGTGATGAATTTGCCTATATGATGAGTGAAGAATATCAAATGTCTATGATGGGAGAGTTGAAATTCTTCTTAGGTCTTCAAATTCGTCAACGGCGCAATGGAATATTCATATCTCAGGAGAAATACCTCACGGACGTATTGAGGAAATTCGGCATGCAAGATTGCAAAGGGGTCAAAATTCCAATGCCCACAAATAGCCATCTATGCACTGATGAAAATGGTAAAGACTTCGATCAAAAGGTATACCGCTCCATGATGGGCTCTTTATTGTACCTATGTGCATCTAGGCCAGATATTATGCTTAGTGTTTGCATGTGTGCCCGATTTCAAGCTACACCGAAGGAATCACACCATAAGGCTGTGAAGCATATTCTTCATACTTGGCTCACACACCAACACTTGGATTATGGTATCCCAAGGGCTCTTCATTTGATCTCATTGGATATTCAGACTCTGACTATGCTGGTGATCGCGTGGACCGCAAGTCAACATCTGGTACATGTCATTTCCTCGGACGATCTTTGGTTTGTTGGTCCTCGAAGAAGCAGAACTGCGTATCTCTCTCCACTGCAGAAGCTGAGTACATCGCTGCTGGATCATGCTGTGCTCAACTACTATGGATGAAGCAAACACTCAAGGACTATGGCGTCAATGTGAAGAATGTGCCTCTCTACTGTGACAATGAGAGTGCTATCAAGATTGCTCACAACCCAGTTCAGCACTCGAAGACCAAGCACATCTAGATTCATCATCATTTTCTTCGTGATCATGTGTTGAAGGGCGACGTCTCCATCGACCACGTCAGCACTGAAGATCAATTGGCCAATATCTTCACTAAGCCCTTGGATGAGAAGAGATTTAGCAAGTTGCGGTGTGAGCTAAATATCCTAGAATCTTCGAATGTTCTCTGAAATGGACACACATCCTAACACTTATGCTGACTTGATGACTTAGATGCGCAACACACGAAGTAACGTTTTTCTTCAATCAATGAAGACTAACCCTCTTAGTGTGAAGAAATTAATGAAGAAATTGATTCTCAGAGCCCTAGGATAATTGTACGTGGTGTCTAAAACCAGCTTTCTTATACGGTGGGTTACGCCACCAACCAAAGTTGAAAATCTTCCATTTGAGTTTTTCTTCGTTTTTGAAATTCCTCAGTTTTTCAAACTCTTCAACCTTGCTTTGTCTTCACTCTTCCAGGTGTTGTTCTTCATTCGAATATATATATATATATATATATATATATATATATATATATATGAGTTTCAAGTCCTCTACAACATTCACTTATTGTTATTTCTTCAAAGTTGATTTCTTACGCTAAGTGAATGTGATCGGACCCTTCCCCCTCTATGCTAAACTCAACCCAGTCTATTCACAAATTCCTCATACGCGTTCTGATTTGAAACTCGTTCAAAATCTTCACTGTGTCCTTGACAGCTGAAGAAATTGCGAACGGTAACTTAAAACTTCTCTTATCTGAATTTTCGGCTTTGCCGCTCAAACCGTTCCGCATCCCACGATATATTTATCTACTCACCAACGATCCTACACGATCGTCACCTCATAGTACATGGGTAACACATGTCATGTGAATGGGAAAAGCCAGGGGCACGTTCGTCCGAAATCCTCGGGCGCACAGTTTTTTCACTACCGCTATAAATACCCCTGTGTTCTCCTCACTTCACTTTTACTCCGCTTGACCTCTCTCTCCCGCTCGAGCTTCCCAAACCCTAGCGCCGCCGCTACTTCATCATCGCCGGTGAGGAAGAGCTTCACTGCCTCGACCTCGTCGCCGTCGTACTCGCGCCGGTTGCGGATTTCTTCACTCTACCGCCGCCTTAGCTGTCTTCCTCTGCCAAGTTAGGGCGTGGAAGATCCGAACGGACGAACTTCATCTCAACGCTTCCCAGTTCGTCGTGTTCTTCACTTCCGGTAATTAAAAGTTGCTTTTATTGCCCTCTTTGATTCATGTGTTTTCCTAAAAATCTTCAAAGGTGTTTATTCTTCAAATCTTCACACACTAAAACACCTCACATGTTATGTGTTCTTGATTTGTTTCTCTAAGCTATGATTTTCTTCAAGATTCCTCAATTGTGTGGATTTTCAATCTATACAACTCTGGAACCTAAGACAAAGAACGCTTAGTGAAATTCCTCAAGACGCTTCTGGTAAAATTCCTCAAACTTGTTCTTTTTGAAAAACCCTCCGAGAACGCATATGACCTCTCCAAATTCCTTGCAACTACACTCTGTTCACAGGTACAAAATGTCAGTTGCCGAATCATTAGGTTCTCATCAACTTAACTCATTTGCAGCGTTCCTCGAAGAAAAATTGCATACCTCTTCAGAAACTTTAGTTGTTCATATTCCTCAGCTGAAGAAAATGGCTGACAAGAAGCCACAGAAGGGAGGAAAGAAGCCTGAGGTCATGACTGCGTTTGAGATCCCTGAGGACATTTACGCAAGCTATTGCACACCTGATGAAGCCTAGTTTGGTAAGGAAAACAAGAATCAGCGCAAGGTGCGCATACAACGAATTGAGAGGAGATGGGCATGAGAATGGAGGGAGTATAGGTACGTTACTCCCAATTACATGAAGAAATTCACGCTCAACCCTCCATGCTCAAGACCTCCATTGAGACCTGGCCAACTGGCGGATCCCACCAGCCTCAAGCGCAGTGAGGACTATGCTACTGAATGGGCTAGGCGCCAGGCCAAACTAGCCAAGCAAGCAAAAGAAGCAGTGAGGAAATTCAATGAAGATTCTGTTGTTGCTGCTAAGCAGCTGAGGCCTCTGGTAGTAAGCCCAGGAAGGCTATGCCAAAGAAGCCTACCCACAAGTCTAGTGCTTCTCCTTTAATGCCCTCATGGCCAGCATCTTCAAAGTCCTCACGGCAAATTCCTTAGTCCGCTCCTCCTCCTCCTCCGACAAAGTCTTCAGCTGCTCCGACAAAATCTTCGGCACCTGTGCATCTTGCCACGTGCCAAAGGACTCAAGGCTTCTCTATTGCCTCTGGAGCATCTGCAAGTTCCTCAGCTGCTCGACCTTCCTTAGCTAGTCCCTCACTGCTGAAGAAAAAGGCAACTGCTGGACGAGGTCTTCGACCAAGTCCTCACAAGAAGGAAGTTGCTTTCCAAGTGCCCTCTGATGATGATGAGGCGGATGATGATGAACTTGCCAAAATCACCTGAGACAGGCAAGCCAGGGCCGCTAGAGCCAAAGGCAGCAATGTGCCACTAATGTTGGATCCCAAGCTGATCCTTGATTTCATTGACTTATGGCACAAGGACCCCAACACGCCTTTGCCGGAGTTGAACCTCACTCCTGGTCAAAGCCATGTCCTCACCGCCTTCATTGAGGAAGAGAAATGGAATTTTGAACAAGGCAGAAGTTTGAAGAAAGCGCAGTACAAGAAACATTGCTACCTCAAGGACAATGTCCTCACTCTCACCCCTAATCAGCTTCTTGCCTTGCAAACTGAAATCAAGCAACTGAGCAATGAATTTGATCGCTATTATGCTGACTGGAAGGGCGCCAAGGTGCATTTCGTCAATCAGACGAAGAAATTCACTTCAAGTGCTACTCCACCTGTACACATTGAAGTTACTCAGGCTGAGGCATCTGCTCAACCTACTGAAGAAAATGCCAGCACCGCTGATAACGATCAGGCTGCTGAAGACAATGAGAGTGCCAGGGCTGATGACTCCATTCCAGCCGCTGAAGATATTGCCAGGGCATCCACTAGTGGTGCGCCTGAAGAAAGTGAACAAGTCAGGACAACTACTACAATTGTGCCTGAAGAAAATGCACCTCTTGCGCCTACAGCAACTCTGATCCTTCCATCTGCATTAGATGTGAAGAAGACCAAGGCTGTAGAGCGTGCAACAATGAAAAAGAGGAAGGCATCAACCTCTTCAAATTCTTCAGCTCCGAAGAAGATGAAGACTCTGATCAGTTCAATTAACAATCCAACTGATGCCGTTCCCGTCTGTTCAATGCCATCAAAGGACCTTGTTCCTTTCGATGAAGAATATGTGATTACTGATGAATCAGATGAAGAAACTCCTTCTGCTGCTTCGACACAGCAGTTGGATGAAGAAATTGAAGTGGATGAGATCCCTTCAACCCCAGTCAATTCCTCACCTATGCCTCAGTTTACTGCTGAAGAGGCAGGTGTTGAGGAAATTGAAGAAGAGGATGTGGACATTGGTTGTACCACTCCGGTCCTCAGTGATGAATTTTGGGATAGTCAACATCCAAACTCCCCAATGTTCACCCCTCTCCAAGCTATTCCTCAGTCCCCTGTTACCACTGAAGTACAAATGGGATCTGAAGAACCTCATGCAACCCCAAGTGTTCATGAAGAAATTGCAGCCACTAGTGCTGAAGCAATTGTCAATGAAGAATTGGCAACCCAGGCTGAAACTGCTGAAGAGCCTGAAATTCCTCAGCCCGAGGAACCTGAGATTGCGATTCCTGAAGTAGTGCTGCAATTGACTGACACTCCTCAGCCCAAGCCCAAGGATCCTTTCTCGAAAAAGCAAAAATTCAAGGCTGATGATTTCTTCGGCGAGCACGTGTTCTTCACTGACTTCAACCCTTATGACAATGCTCGTCTTAGAAGGAAGCGGTTCTGGACTGCCAGCCAGGCAAACTTCTATTCCTCAGTGCTGTACAACAAGGACAAAGTCTTCGATCATGAGCATATTCCTCATGTGGACATGGAATCCATGTCGTGCTTCTCTCAAGTCCTCAGCATGATTCATGACGCTGGCTTGCTCAATTTCTGCTTAGACATAGTTGATTGGAATGAAGAGCTTATTCTTCAGTTCTACGCAACTTTGCATATCACAGGCGATGCTGCTGACGTCAACTCATGGGTGTTGGACTGGATGACTGAAAACACTCATTACAAGGCACCAGCCACTGAATTGCTTTGGGCCTTACCAATCAGTCCTCCACCTGACGACACTCGCTGTCTGTATGATGAACCTGACCTTGCTGATCATTATATGCAAGTGCTCATGAAGCCACTTAAGCCAGGACAAGCTCCAAGGACCAAATTCCTCATTAAGGAATTGCTCTATGTGCCCAGGACAATCTATCGCATTCTGACGAAGACCATGAGTCCTATCAAAGGTCATGACTCTTCCGATGAAGAAGTTATCGGAATGATGAAGAACATGCTTTTCAACATCATGCATGGCATCCCTAGAAATTATCACGATTTCTTCACGAGGACTCTGGTGAATTGCTACCTCTTGAGCATTGCGTTGGATTTCCCCGAAGAGGAGAGGATGATGCAGTAAGGTAGCGTAAGTATTTCCCTTAGTTTTTGAGAACCAAGGTATCAATCCAGTAGGAGACCACGCACAAGTCCCTCGTACCTACACAAAACGATAGCAACTCGCAACCAACGCTTAGGGGTTGTCAATCCCTTCACGGTCACTTACGAGAGTGAGATCTAATAGAGATAATATTTTTGGTATTTTTGATAGATAGATGCAAAGTAAAAAGTAAAGGCAAAGTAAAAAACAAAGCAAGTAAATAAAGTGATATAGATTGATATGATGAGAATAGACCCGAGGGCCATAGGTTTCACTAGTGGCTTCTCTTGAGAGCATAAGTATTCTACGGTGGGTTAACAAATTACTATTGAGCAATTGACAGAATTGAGCATAGTTATGAGTATATCTAGGCAATGATCATGTATATAGGCATCACGTCCAAAACAAGTAGATCGAAACGATTCGGCATCTACTACTATTACTCCACTCATCGACCACTATCCAACATGCATCTAGAGTATTAAGTAAAAATAGAGTAACGCCGTAAGCAAGATGACATGATGTAGAGGGATAAATTCATGCAATATGATAAAAAAAACCCATCTTGTTATCCTCGATGGCAACAATACAATACGTGCCTTGCAACTCTTTCTGTCACTTAGTAAGGACACCACAAGATTGAACCCAAAGCTAAGCACTTCTCCCATTGCAAGAACTACCAATCTAGTTGGCCAAACCAAATAAGATAATTCGAAGAGACTTGCAAAGATAACTCAATCATACATAAAAGAATTCAGAGAAGAATCAAATATTTTCCATAGATAATACTGGATCATAAACCCACAATTCATCGGTCTCAACAAACATACCGCAAAAAGAAGATTACATCGAATAGATCTCCACGAGAGAGGGGGAGAACATTGTATTGAGATCCAAAAAGAGAGAAGAAGCCATCTAGCTACTAGCTATGGACCCGAAGGTCTGAAGTAAACTACTCACACTTCATCGGAGGGGCTATGGTGATGATGTAGAAGCCCTCCGTGGTGGATGCCCCCTCCGGTGGAGCTCCGGAACAGGTCCCAAGATGGGATCTCGTGGATACAGAAAGTTGCAGCGGTGAAATTAGGTTTTTGGCTCCCCTTTTGATCATTCGGGGATATGTAGGTATATATAGGAGGAAGGAGTACGTCGGTGGAGCTCCGAGGGGCCCACTAGGTAGGGGGCGCGCCCAGGGGGGCGCGCCCTCCCCCCTCGTGACCGCCTCTGGTGCTTCTTGGAGTAGGGTCCAAGTCTCCTGGGTCACGTTCGGTTGGAAAATCACGATCCCGAAGGTTTCATTCCGTTTGGACTCCGTTTGATATTCTGTTTCTTCGAAATACTGAAAAAGGCAAAAAAACGACAATTCTGGGCTGGGCCTCCGGTTAATAGGTTAGTCCCAAAAATAATATAAAAGTGGAAAATAAAGCCCAATATAGTCCAAAACAGTAGATAAAGTAGCATGGAGCAATCAAAAATTATAGATACGTTGGAGACGTATCAAGCATCCCCAAGCTTAATTCCTGCTCGTCCTCGAGTAGGTAAATGATAAAAAAGGAATATTTTATGCGGAGTGATACTTTGGCATAATTTCAATGTAAATCTTCTTAATTGTGATATGAATATTCAGATCCGAAAGATTCAAGACAAAAGTTCATATTGACATAAAAATAATAATACTTCAAGCATACTAATCAAAGCAATCGTGTCTTCTCAAAATAGCATGGCAAAAGAAAGTTCATCCCTACAAAATCATATAGTTAGGCTATGCTTCATTTTCGTCACACAAAGATGTTCCCAACTTCTATACCCCCGATGACAAGCCAAGCAATTGTTTCATACTTAAATAATCTCAAACTTTTTCAACCTTCATGCAATACATGAGCGTGAGCCATGGATATAGCACTATGGGTGGAATAGAATATGATGATGGGGATTGTGTGGAGAAGACAAAAAAGGAGAAACTCTCACGTTGACGAGGCTAATCAACGGGCTATGGAGATGCCCATCAATTGATATCAACATGAGGAGTAGGGATTGCCATGCAACGGATGCACTAGAGCTATGAATGCTCAATAAAAGAAAACTAGTGGGTGTGCATCCAACTTGCTTGCTCACGAATACCTAGGGCATTTTGAGGAAGCCCATCGTAGGAATATACAAGCCAAGTTCTGTAATGAAAAATTCCCACTAGTATATGAAAGTGATAACACATGAGACTCACTACATGAAAAGCATGGTGCTACTTTGAAGCACAATATATGAGACTCACTACATGAAGAACGAGGTGCTACTTTGAAGCACAAGTGTGGAAAAAGAGATAGTAGCATTGCCTTTTTTTGGCCTTTCTTTTTTTCGGCCTTTCTTTTTTTGGGCAATGCTCTAATAATGATGATCGTCACACTTCTATAAATTACAACACAAGGATTACAACTCGAAACTTAGAACAAGATATGACTCTATATGAATGCCTCCAGCGGTGTACCGGGATGGTGCAATGAATCAAGAGTGACATGTATAAAAATAATGCTTGGTGGCTTTGCCACAAATACGATGTCAACTACAAGATCATGCAATGGCAGTATGACAAAAGTAATGCATGTCATGATCATGATGGTGGAAGTTGCATGGCAATATATCTCGGAATGGCTATGGAAATGCCATAATAGGTAGGTATGGTGGCTGTTTTGAGGAAGTTATAAGGAGGTTTATGTGTCATAGAGCGTATCGTATCACGGGCTTTGGATGCACCGGCGAAGTTTGCACCAACTCTCAAGGTGAGAAAGGGCAATGCACGGTACCGAAGAGGCTAGCAATGGCGGAAAGGTGAGAGTGCGTATAATCCATGGACTCAACATTAGTCAAAAGAACTCATATAATTATTGCAAAAATTTAGAAGTTATCAAAAATTCAAGTACTACGCGCATGCTCCTAGGGGGATAGATTGGTAGGAAAAGACCATTGCTCGTCCCCGACCGCCACTCATAAGGATGCACAAGCCAGGTACACTTCATGTTTCAAATTTGTTGCATAACTTTAACCATATGTGCATGCTACGGGATTTGCAAACTTCAACACAAGTATTTCTCAAATTCATAATCACCCAACTAGCACGACTATGATATTATCACCTCCATATCTCAAAACAATTATCAAGCATCAAACTTATCTTAGTATTCAACACACTCAAAAGAAAGTTTCACATATCTTGAACACCAAGTATATTAACATTAAGCAAATTACCATGCTATTAACGACTCTCAAAATAATCTAAGTGAAGCATGAGAGATCAAGTTTCTTTAAAACAAATCCACCACCGTGCTCTAAAAGATCTAAGTGAAGTACTAGAGCAAAAATTATCACGCTCAAAAGACATAAGTGAAGCACTATGAGCAAAACTAGCAAGCTCAAAAGATATAAGCGAAGCACATAGAGTATTCTAACAAATTCCAAATCTTATATGGCTCTCTCAAAAAGGTGTGTACAGCAAGGATGATTGTGGTAAACTAACAAGCAAAGACACAAATAATACAAGACGCTCCAAGCAAAACACATATCATGTTGGTGAATAAAAATATAGCTCCAAGTAAATTACCGATGGAAGTGGACGAAAGAGGGGATGCCTTCCAGGGCATCCCCAAGCTTTGATTTTTTGGTGTCCTTGGATTATCTTGGGGGTTCCATGGGCATCCCCAATCTTAGGCTCTTGCCACTCCTTGTTCCATAATCCATCAAAAGAATTCACCCAAAACTTGAAAACTTCACAACACAAAACTCAATAGAAATCTCGTGAGCTCCGTTAGAGAAAGAAAACAAAAGACTACTTCAAGGTACTGTAATGAACTCATTCTTTATTTGAATTGGTGTTAAACCTACTGTATTCCAACTTCTCTATGGTTTATAAACTATTTACTAGCCATAGATTCATCAAAATAAGCAAACAACACACGCAAAACAGAACCTGTCAAAAACAGAACAGTCTGTAGCAATATGTAACTAACGCAAACTTCTGGAACTCTAAAAATTCCAACCAAAATAGGACGTTCTGTACAATTTTTTTATTGATCAGCATCAAAGAGAATCAATGCAAAATCACGTTCCTCTGATTTATTGAATTTTTTCTCGTGAGCGCAAAGTTTCTGTTTTTCAGCAGAATCAAATCAACTATCATCATAGCTTATCCTATAGGTTCTACTTGGCACAAACACTAATTAAAACATAAAACCACATCCAAACAGAAGGTAGATGGATTATTTATTCCTAAACAGAAGCAAAAACAAAAAACTAAAAATAAAATTGGGTTGCCTCCCAACAAGCGCTATCGTTTAACGCCCCTAGCTAGGCATAAAAGCAAGGATAGATCTAGGTGTTGCCATCTTTGATAGGCAATCCATAAGTGGCTCTCATGATAGATTCATATGGTAATTTTATTTCCTTTCTAGGGAAGTGTTCCATACCCTTCTTTAAGGGAAATTGGAATCTAATATTCCCTTCCTTCATATCAATAATTGCACCAATCGTTCTAAGGAAAGGTCTACCAAGAATAATAGGACATGAAGGATTGCAATCTATATCAAGAACGATAAAATCTACGGGCACATAATTCCTATTTGCAACAATAAGAACATCATTAATTCTTCCCATAGGCTTTTTAATAGTGGAATCCGCAAGATGCAAGTTTAGAGAGCAATCATCAATATCACGGAAATCTAGCAAATCACATAAAGTTTTGGGAATAGTAGAGACACTAGCACCCAAATCACATAAAGCATGAAACTCATAATTTTTAATTTTAATTTTGATAGTAGGTTCCCACTCATCATGGAGTTTCCTAGGGATAGAAACTTTCAACTCAAGCTTTTCTTCATAAGATTGCATCAAGGCATCAACAATGTGTTCGGTAAAGGCTTTATTTTGACTATAAGCATGAGAAGATTCTAGCACGGATTGCAACAAGGAAATACAACCAATCAAAGAGCAGTTTTCATAATTAAATTCCTTGAGATCCAAAATAGTGGGTTTAGCAACATCACAGTTTTTATTTATTTCAATCCCACTTTCATCAATTTCATCATCAAGATCTAGAAACTCCGAATTATTATAACGCCTTCTAGGTAAAGGAAGATAATCTTCAGATTCATCAAGATTCATATTGCAAAACAAAGATTTAATGTGGGACACATCAATAACTTTTAGATCTTCATCATGATTTTCATAGGGATTGGAAGAACACGCTTTAATAAAGGCATCTTTGGAAGCACGCATCCTAGTGGTTCTTTCCTTGCACTCATCAATGGAAATTCTCATGGCTTTGAGAGACTCATTGATATCATGTTTAGGAAGAATAGATCTAAGCTTTAAAGAATCAATTTCAAGAGAAATACTATCAACGTTCCTAGCCAAATCATCAACTTTAAGTAATTTCTCTTCAAGCAAAGCATTAAAATTCTTTTGTGAATTCATAAACTCTTTAACACTACTCTCAAATTCAGAGGGCATCTTATTAAAATTTCCATAAGAGTTGTTGTAGGAATTTCCATTATCATTAGAAGGATTACTAGGGTAAGGCCTAGGATTAAAATTCCCTCTATAAGCGTTGTTTCCAAAACTATTCCTTCCAACAAAATTTACATCCATAGATTCATTATTATTCTCAAGCAAAGTAGATAAAGGCATATCATTGGGATCAAGAGGAGTATTTTTAGGAGCAAACATCTTCATATGTTCATCCATATTTTCACTCAAAACATTGATTTCTTCTATAGCATGCCCTTTCTTACTAGAAGATCTTTTGGTGTGCCATTGAGAATAATTAACCATAATATTATCAAGCAATTTGGTAGCATCCCCTAACGTAATTCCATAAAAGTGCCTCCCGCGGCCGAATCTAAAAGATTTCTAGAAGCAAAATTCAATCCGGCGTAAAATTTTTGTATGATCATCCATAAATTCAAACCATGAGTAGGGAAATTGTGAAGCATTAATTTCATTCTTTCCCAAGATTGGGCAACATGCTCATGATCAAGTTGTTTAAAATTCATGATGTCGTTCCTAAGAGTGATAATCTTAGCGGGAGGAAAATACTTAGAGATAAAAGCATCTTTGCACTTGTTCCAAGAATCAATACTATTTTTAGGCAAAGATGAAAACCAAACTTTAGCACGATCTCTAAGTGAAAACAGAAATAACTTCAATTTGACAATACTGTTATTTGTATCTTTCTTCTTTTGCATATCACACAAATCAACAAAATTGTTTAGATGAGTAGCGGCATCTTCACTAGGAAGGCCGGCGAATTGATCTTTCATAACAAGATTCAACATAGCGGTATTGATTTCACAAGACTCATCATTATTAAGAGGAGCAATCAGAGTACTAAGGAAATCATTATTATTGGTATTTGAGAAATCACACAATTTGGTATTATCTTGTGCCATGGCAATAAGTAATCCAACACACAAGCAAACAAGAAGGCAAAAGAAAAAGGCAAACAGAAAGAGAGGAGGAGATTGGGAAAGAGAGGGCGAATAAAACGGCAAGGGTGAAGTGGGGGAGAGGACATCGAGAGGCAAATGGCAAATAATGTAATGCGAGAGATAGGGATTGTGATGGGTACTTGGTATGTTGACTTTTGCGTAGGCCTCCCCGGCAACGGCGCCAGAAATTCTTCTTGCTACCTCTTGAGCACTGCGTTGGATTTCCCCGAAGAGGAGAGGATGATGCAGTAAGGTAGCGTAAGTATTTCCCTCAGTTTTTCAGAACCAAGGTATCAATCCAGTAGGAGACCACACACAAGTCCCTCGTACCTACACAAAACGATAGCAACTCGCAACCAACGCTTAGGGGTTGTCAATCCCTTCACGGTCACTTACGAGAGTGAGATCTGATAGAGATAATATTTTTGGTATTTTTGATAGATAGATGCAAAGTAAAAAGTAAAGGCAAAGTAAAAACAAAGCAAGTAAATAAAGTGATATAGATTGATATGATGAGAATAGACCCGGGGTCCATAGGTTTCACTAGTGGCTTCTCTCGAGAGCATAAGTATTCTACGGTGGGTGAACAAATTACTATTGAGCAATTGACAGAATTGAGCATAGTTATGAGTATATCTAGGAAATGATCATGTATATAGGCATCATGTCCAAAACAAGTAGATCGAAATGATTCTGCATCTACTACTATTACTCCACTCATCGACGCTATCCAACATGCATCTAGAGTATTAAGTAAAAATAGAGTAACGTCGTAAGCAAGATGACGTGATGTAGAGGGATAAATTCATGCAATATGATAAAAAAACCCATCTTGTTATCCTCGATGGCAACAATACAATACGTGCCTTGCAACTCTTTCTGTCACTGAGTAAGGACACCGCAAGATTGAACCCAAAGCTAAGCACTTCTCCCATTGCAAGAACTACCAATCTAGTTGGCCAAACCAAATAAGATAATTCGAAGAGACTTGCAAAGATAACTCAATCATACATAAAATAATTCAGAGAAGAATCAAATATTTTCCATAGATAATACTGGATCATAAACCCACAATTCATCGGTCTCAACAAACACACCGCAAAAAGAAGATTACATCGAATAGATCTCCACGAGAGAGGGGGAGAACATTGTATTGAGATCCAAAAAGAGAGAAGAAGCCATCTAGCTACTAGCTATGGACCCAAAGGTCTGAAGTAAACTACTCACACTTCATCGGAGGGGCTATGGTGATGATGTAGAAGCCCTCCATGGTGGATGCCCCCTCTGGCGGAGCTCCGGAACAGGCCCCAAGATGGGAACTCGTGGATACAGAAAGTTGCGATGGTGGAATTAGGTTTTTGGCTCCCCTTCTGATTGTTCGGGGATACGTAGGTATATATAGGAGGAAGGAGTGCGTCGGTGGAGCTCCAAGGGGCCCACGAGGTAGGGGGCGCACCCTCCACCCTCGTGACCGCCTCTGGCGCTTCTTGGAGTAGGGTCCAAGTCTCCCGGGTCATGTTCGGTTGGAAAATCACGATCCCGAAGGTTTCATTCCGTTTGGACTCCGTTTGATATTCTGTTTCTTCGAAATACTGAAAAAGGCAAAAAAACAGCAATTCTGGGCTGGGCCTCCAATTAATAGGTTAGTCCCAAAAATAATATAAAAGTGGAAAATAAGCCCAATATAGTCCAAAACAGTTGATAAAGTAGCATGGAGCAATCAAAAATTATAGATACGTTGGAGACGTATCATGAATGTTGCACTTTCACCATTTGAGCTGAAGCCTTATGCACCGTGGATCATGAGATTCCTCAGAACAAGGTCTTCACTCAACTACAAGGCAGATTTTCAGAATCACCTCAGCTACTTGCCCCCTATTGAAGTCCTCAAGCGGACAATTTCCTCATCCGATGAGAAGGGCAAGTCACCAGCTGTGATCGATGAAGGCACTCGTCCATTGGATGGTCAGTTCCGCAAAGCTGCATCCTACTCCACCAATGATGACTCTACCACACATGATTCTGCTGCTGATGCTCCAAAGTCAAGTCCTCAAGCTACCGCTCCTCGTGTGATGACTGACCGTGAACTGCTTATAAGTCTTCACCAGAAGGTCGATCGAAATCACAAGTGGGTTAAGCGTCAGTTTGGTTCTATTCTTCACAACATGACTTCCACACATAATGCAGTGAATAAAAACCACTACTACCTCCATGAAGTATTTGATCACACCTGGGTTATTGTGTCACATCTATATGGTGAAGAAGATCTGAAGCAAATGGTCTTCAAGGAAGACTTTGACTGGTCTGCTCCTCCTCCGAAGAGATACAAGAAGGTCAAGGTTCCTCCCTTGGTGGCTAGATCATATTCTTCATCGCGCGACACGGACGAGCATGAAGACTTGGACGACACTGCAGCAGGACCTACAACGACTCAAGACCCTGACAACGCTGGCGCTCCTCCTTCATCATGATATTCTTCAGGGGCGTTAGTCCTCGGTTTCAACCCTTTTGGTCATTCGATGACAAAGGGGGAGAAATTTGAGTTAGTCTTCAAGCGGGTCTATCTTATATGTGCGTTTTTTTGCTAAGTTACAACTCTAGTTCTTCTGATGACTTTGCTGGATCGAGTTGTAATCTTAAACTCTATGGTGACCTGATACTTTTGTTGTGTTCTTCTGCATGCTGATTCCTCATTAACGTTAATGCACGCATGCTGAATTACATCAGTCACCATATTTCATCATGCATTTCAAATTCTTCATATTATATATCAAATGCATGTATGAATTACAAGATATAGGGGGAGATCTCCATGATTATACTCTTCAAGTGTGCATTGCTTCAAAAGCTAATTCCTCACTATGCACATATTCAGGGGGAGTTCTTCTATATCTTGCAATTAAATTCCTCAATATCAGTATTTACACTTCATATGTTTATCCCCGTTGAAAACTTAACCTATATTGTCATCAATCACCAAAAGGGGAAGATTGTAAGTGCATCTGGTGCCCCTTAGTGATTTTGGTGTATTGAAGACTTATAGGTTAAGGGACTGATGCGTTTGTGAGTGTACACAGGTCTATAAGTCTATGAGGAGTTTAATATTTACAGAGAAAGTTGACCCCTAAAAATGAAGTTCTTCGTCTGAAGACTTTGGATATCTGAAGACTTTGAAAGTGAAGAAATTGGTGTGACCTTGAAGACTTGGTATTCATCCGAGGAACATGAAGCTTGAAGACTTTTGTTTTTATAGTTTCATTTTCTCTTTCTTGAGTCATAGGAAACACCGTACTGTTAAAGGGGGTCGAGGAAATACTAAGGAAAAATTTCCATGTGATGCTCAACTCAAAATCCTACACCTACCAATCCCTTCGAGTGAAGCCATTGGAAATCTCATACAGTCAGTCATATTCTTCAGTGACAGAGACAATGTTCTTCTGATCTCTGAGGAATTTGTTCTAACTGAGGAGTTAGGAATTCACCAGTGTAAATTGCCTACACAGTGAGGAACATGATAGCCCTGAGGATTTTGATAGTCAAAATTCCGACCGTTGCTGTGTTATGCGCCAGCGGTTCCAAAATATATACCTACCTAACGGTCATATTAGTCAACGGCATTTATGTCTTATCATGTCGGGCTGCTCCCTAGGCTATAAATAGCCGCCCCCTCAGCCACTAGCTGGTTGGCTGCTCCGAGAGAAACTGACACTTGTCATTTGAGAGCAACCCATCCTCTGAGGACTTTGAGCGAAAATCATCAAGTGAGGAAAATCTAAACCCAACACCTACAAACCCAAAGTGATTGAGCATCACTGAAGAGATTGATCCTGCGTGGATCCGACGCTTGTTACCTTTGAAGACTGTGCTTCTTCCGGACGGTTAGGCGTCAAGGTCTAGAGCATCCGAGAGGAATTGTGGATCGCCGAGTGACCAGGTTTGTGAAGGTTCGGAAGTCACCTGAAGACTTACCACGAGAGATTGGGCGAGGTCTGTGTGACCTTAGCTCAAGGATAATACGGTGAGGACTGTGTGTCTGGGACTGTGTGTCCTCGAGTTTAAATACTCAGCCGCTCCAACCAAATGTACAACTGAGACAGTAGTTGGAACTGGTCTACCAAATCATTGTCTTCACCGAGTTAACTGGTTCTATCTCCTCAACTCTTTCATTTCCTCATGCACGTTGTTGTGTGCATGTTCATATATGTTTGAAGACTTTGACTGAAGACTTTCTCAATTTCCTCAGTTCAATTTCTTCAGTCTGTTCGTCTTCATCTTGTGTTATCCTGTGTTTATGGGTTCTATACTCTGTGCTTGTCTTCATTTCATCATGATGACTATGCGAGTGTTCTGTTATGTTCCTTTCTGAGTACTTATTCCACTGCTAGTAGTTCTTCATTTAGGAATTTCCTCACCAACAAATTCCTCAGTGAAGAATTCATAAAAATCGCCTATTCACCCCCCCCTCTAGTCGATATAATGCACTTTCAGTTAGTGATTTTTTAACCTTCACAAGGACCGGGCGTAGCCACACTCGATTCAACTAAAGTTGGAGAAACTGACACCCGCCAGCCACCTGTGTGCAAAGCACGTCGGTAGAACCAGTCTCGCGTAAGCACGCGTAATGTCGGTCCGGGCCGCTTCATCCAACAATACCACTGAACCAAAGTATGACATGCTGGTAAGCAGTATGACTTGTATCGCCCACAACTCACTTGTGTTCTACTCGTGCATATAACATCTATGCATAAAACCAGGCTCGGATGCCACTATTGGGGAACACAGTAATTTCAACAAATTTCCTACGCACACGCAAGATCATGGTGATGCATAGCAATGAGAGGGGAGAGTGTGTCCACGTATCCTCGTAGACAAAAGCGGAAGCGTTAGCACAACACGGTTGATGTAGTCGTACGTCTTCACGATCGGACCAATCAAGTACCGAACGCATGGCACCTCCGAGTTCTGCACACGTTCAGCTCGATGACGTCCCTCGAACTCCGATCCAGCCGAGCTTTGAGGGAGAGTACCATCAGCACGACGGTGTGGTGATGATGATGATGTTCTACCGACGCAGGGCTTCACCTAAGCACCGCTATGATATTATCGAGGAGGACTATGGTGGAGGGGGGCATCACACATGGCTAAGAGATCAATGATCAATTGTTGTGTCTATGGGGTGCCCCCCTCCCCCGTTAAAGGAGTGGAGGAGGGGGCCGGCCAAGGGGAGGAGGCAGGCCCAAGGGGGGGAGTCCTACTCCCACCGGGAGTAGGACTCCTCCCTTTCCTATTTGGAGAGGGAGAGGGAAGGAAGAGGAAGGAGGGAGGAAGGAAAGGGGGGGCCGACCCCCTCCCAATTCGGATTGGGCTTGGGGGGGCGCCCCTTCCCTTGATCCTTTCCCCTCCTTTCCACTAAGGCCCATTAAGGCCCATATTCTCTCCCGGGGGGTTCCGATAACCTCCCGGAGCTCCGGTATTGTCCCAATCTCACCTGGAACCTTTCTGGTGTCCAAATATAGTCGTCCAATATATCAATCTTTATGTCTCGACCATTTCGAGACTCCTTGTCATGTCCGTGATCACATCCGGGACTCCGAACAACCTTCGGTACATCAAAACACATACACTCATAATATAACTGTCATCTAACTTTAAGCGTGCGGACCCTACAGGTTCGAGAACTATGTAGACATGACCGAGACACGTTTCCAGTCAATAACCAATAGCGGAACCTGGATGCTTATATTGGCTCCTACATATTCTACGAAGATCTTTATCGGTCAAACCACATAACAACATATGTTGTTCCCTTTGTCATCGGTATGTTACTTGCCCGAGATTCGATCGTCGGTATCACAATACCTAGTTCAATCTCGTTACCGGCATGTCTCTTTACTCATTACGTAATGCATCATCCCGTAAGTAACTCATTAGCTATGTCGTGGAATTGTCACGGCAGATGTCCTAGTGTGAGGACTTAGTCATGAGGCCAACGCATCTATGTGGTAGCTAGAGAGGGGTTGATCGGGACGAGAGACACAACACACAAGACAAGGATTTAGATAGCTTCGGGCCCCGGGAAACATCATCTGGTAATAGCCCTACATGATGTTTGTGTCTAGGTCTCATTATGCTCATGAGGGATTCGCTGTAAACCGGCTCTCCTCTAGTTGTGTCTAGCCCTAGAGATTGTTTCTTGTCGCTTGTCCCTCTTTGGGGAGCCCTGCCCCTCCTTATATAAGTTGAAGAGGCGGGTTACATGTAGAGTCCATCTCGGACTAAGACTTAAACTATTTTGACTTCCCGTCATGGGCTTCTTAACGTCTTGGGCTTCATAACGTCTTGGGCTTCATAACCCTTGGCAACCCAGTTATCACTGTCTGCCGGGTTATGACTGGTGCCGGTTTAACATGGTCTGCCGGTTTATGATGGTCTGCCGGTTTATGATGGTCTGCCAGGTTATGATTGACTTAACACCTGCCGGGTTATCATCTGACTTAACTCCTGCCGATGTTACCATCTATCTTAACACCTGCCGGTTTACCACTCGTCGGTTTACCGTCTGTCTTAGCCATTAGTCCTAGCCGGGTCATACCGCGGGGTATATCCCCGACATTAGCCCCCAGTTTAATTTGGATTTATCCATGTTAAACTGATCCAGAGCATCTTTAAATCCTTATCATTTCCTTTCTAGAAAATCCGGGTTAATAGGCCAGCTTCATAATCAATTTGCTAACATTGGTTTGTCATAGAGAAATATTGTGAAAAATAACTTCTCTTACTCAGCTCCCAATGCCTAACAAAAATATTGGTCTTTGAAATACTCATTTGATCTTTAGCCAGTTTAAGAATGTAGAACTTGCCGGTTTACAAATATTGATGGCGCCGGATCATAACTGTTTGTTAACATTAGCTTTTCAAAATATACCTGTTATATGCCTATCACTTGTAGCCCCCAAATCTTAAGAAGGTAACGTAGTAATAGCTTAAGATTTGCTTCAATATGAATGTCACAAGCTTGAAAAAAATCCAGTTTGTTCATCTCAATCACTAGTCAGAACTGAGTATTCCACATATGTAGCCCCCAAGTGCCAGGTTGTCATGCTTGCAGCAACCTGGGACTTGTAAATAATGAGCAGGGACTTTGAAAATATGATCATGTAGACTTTAACAGCAACGTGTAGCCCCCAAGGACCGGCTCAATAAGATAATATTGAGCTGGGACTATATATATACCTCAATGAAAATAACATCATATGATGTAACCCCCATCATGGGGCTTGAATCCATGTCCACAAGGTTAAAAGCCTTGTGCTTTACCAACTGAGCAGTGGATCCTTCAATATAATAGATTAAAACTTGTGTACCTTGAATTGTTTACAGGAGCAATTGGTAGCCCCCAAGGGTCGGCTCATTACAATGTGATAAGTCGGGTCTTCAATAAGGTGAGCAAAAAATGACTTTGCGATAGCCCCCAAGTGTCATGGTGCATGCTTGCAGCGACATGAGACTTGTGTATTTGATGTAATCTCAACTTAAATAATGT
Organism: Triticum aestivum; assembly: GCF_018294505.1. Taxonomy (NCBI): domain Eukaryota; kingdom Viridiplantae; phylum Streptophyta; class Magnoliopsida; order Poales; family Poaceae; genus Triticum; species Triticum aestivum. The sequence continues at coordinate 82,346,262 of NC_057801.1, read as the reverse complement.
AGCCCCCAAGTGCCGGGTCGTAAGACTGCAGCAACTCGAGACTATTCCTTCAATTGTAGAATAAATCATATCCCTTGATAATATGATGGCCATTGCGCTAAAGCGACTTTGAAAACCTTAATCATAATACTGATTATTGATAACCATAATAAAAATCCAGCCATGTTGGCTATTAAAGATTTGAATAATATACCCAATGATTTATAAGCGCATGACTCCAATGGCGCAATCCATATATATATTGGCGACTTATAGTCCAAAACCAGGTCGGGTTAATAAACACCGTATTATAAGTGATTATGTACTGACAACTTGTAGTTGAAAGTCGAGTCGGGTTAATGAACACCAGGTTAATTTGATGACTAGTCATGCCGGGTCAATAGACGCCAGTTCAACATAAAGTTTATCAAAAGAGAAAAATCTTGACAAAAGCAAATCAAACTGTGTAGTCGAGGCTTTTCAAGGGCTGCCAGGCCCAAATTCGAGGCTTTTCATGGCTGCCAGGCTGCTGAGTTAAACCATTTTTGCAAAGCCTTTCAAGATGGGCCTCCAACTAACCAATCGTCGTTTTAACTTTGACAAGTTCAAGGTCTGTATAAGATTGACTTGTCAAACGTTCGACGGGTCATGCCAGGATTACCTGGAAAGGAGTGGCTTACTTGATGAAGGCAGGTTAACCCGAGGTTTTAGGTGAATACACCAGGCTTCCAAGCCGGGCTTGATAGCATATTTCAAGGGTCCTTTCAAACTCTTTGTTGCATTGCACAAAGAGCCCCCAAGTAACTTTGTGAGCTGTGCTCAATGGGTGCCTATGTTTGAGTTGTGCTTTTTGCAATACTCTCTTTGGCCCCTGAGTGATTTCTTGTTGTCCTTACGCCGATCAAGAGGTGTAGCTATGGTTCGAATACGACCAAGCCCCCAAGTGATTTCCCTGGTGGCCTTACAGCGATCAAGAGGTGTAGCTATGGTTCGAATACGACCAAGCCCCCAAGTGATATATTTCTGAGTTGTGCTCAAGGGGCACCTATGTTTGAGCTGTGCTTTTGTAATAGATTCTCTTTGGTCCCTTTAATTTTTCCTGAGAACTCGAACTTGCGAGAAATTATTCTTTTCGAACCAGAAATTCTTAAACCGGCTACTGAGAGCTTCAAAGCTTTGTGGGAGACATCTTTCCCTTGAACCGGATTTTGAACCGGAATCCTTCTTTTTAAGCCGGAAATTTTCTGACGGCCTTTAAATTTTTCACCAATATGGCGGTAGCCTTCGGAACCGGGTTATCTTCCCTCCAATGACCCAAAGTTCTTGAATTCACTGACACCAGCCAATTTTGCCGAGTCATGTCATTGTAGCCCCCTAGTCTTAGGACGACTTGAGGAGTTGTCTTGAGTTTCTCCATATTTGACCGTGATATAAACCGGTATGAGTCATTCAACATCTCAGTGATATAACTTGTCCTGCACTGGAGAACTTGCAAGCTAGAGTAATTGCTCTTTTAAAGAAAGCAATAAAAAATACTGGATGGATCTCACCTGACTTTTCAGGCCAGAATTTATCCACCGCAGAGGAGATGATCAGTTGACCATCACGATGAAGCGACACGGTGAACAGTGCGAACGGGCAAGTTAGCCGCATTATGTTGATATACACCAAACCGCGGAGGCGGGCGGTAAAGACGACTGATGTCATTAGAGTCAGTACGGACGCAGGCGAGTCGCCATCGCTCTTGCAGTGAATAATTATTCTGGAATTTTTTGTGGGATGATATTCAACCGCATGGTTGATGATGATTGATATGGAGTTTGACATCAACAAAGGTCATGCGCCATGTCCTTGAATATCCAGTTCTGTGCATACGACAAGTATATACAACCGGCTGGCCACGAACAGTTGTCTTTCTATGACCTCCATATTGTTAGAAGATAAAGATGAAAAATCCATCTCTCCAGACATTCATCCATCTTTTTCAGCAAGTTCGGCGACATTTTGTGCCACTTCCACGCCTATATATTGGTACACTGAACACTCCCTACTCTGATTGGAAATCTGGGACAATCTTCTAGTTGACAGCTTCAGCAGTTATATTGTTTGGGGTTTCAACCCACTCATGTATGGGTATTACCTCAATATTACAGAAACCAGAATAAAGCTAAGTTGACTTGAATCATTAGATGAAAACTCCATAGCTCGTGGGAATCGCTTTGGAGCACACCAAAAAGGAGCACCAGAGCCGGCCATTGAATCTTTCTAAAATGTGAACGTCAGCTGCTTCACACGTTTAGAGAAGTAATTCTCAAACTTAAACCGGGCCTAGTCATACTGTCAATGGTATTGACAACAGTATCAAGGCCCTCCCAGAAGGCATCCGTAAACAGATTTTCAGTCTCAGGACTTGCTCTATTCTGAAGCTCCTCGACATGAAGTTTAAGATTTAGTTACCATAGTAGGCGTAGCAGCAACCGATGACTTTAGTTGCTCAATGTTTCAGTCACGGGAAAGAACCGGCTGCGGGCTCGCGGGGGCAAGTTAAGGCCATGGCAGCAGGGCGACTCAAGGCAGGGTGACTTGCGATAGACTGACTCATAGGCGGTAGTGGCAACTTGGGGTGCACCCGCGGGCGGAGAGCAGAGGCGGAGACCGGTTTGTGGACGGAGCTACGGGTCATGATCCGGCGGTGCAGAACTGCGTGAAGCGGCGCGGAAGGAAATTACGAGCGGTGATCCAGTCCGGGTGGTCCCATGGATGGCGGCTCAGGACAACGACTCCGCAGGGCCGGCGACTCAGCAGGCCGCGGGGGTAGCAAGGTGACCCGGCGGAAAGTGCTGCGGTAGTGAGGTAATCCGGCAGTTGCCAGGGCGTGACCCAGCAGTGGCCGACTGCTGGTGTGACCCGGAAGGGCGCGAGGTCGACGAGGCCCAAGTGGCTCGACACTGTACTGAGATCAGTGAGGCGGGTCAACGTGCAGTGGAAACAAAGGCGAGTTTGGACGCAGCGGCAACTCGACGGTTCATGGCAGCTCTGAGTGGCAGTTTAAGGCCACGGCGCTGGAGGGTTAAGGCGTCGGTGGTTTATGGTGAAAGGCGGGCGCCGCTATGCGAGGGCATGGCAGTTTGCAGGCGCGAATCGGTGAACAGCAGGGCCGTGACTTGCGGTGAACGGACTCCGGTCGGGGCGGAGGCGGCAGGAGCAATGGAGGCGGCGACCGTTGCGGGGGCTCTGGCAACTCAGAGCAAGGTCGGGGCGGTGTCAGCGGAAGGCCAGCGGTATGGCAGGGTCGGTCAACAGCCTGGCTTAGCGCGGGGACTGCTCTTGACACCGAAACGCGTGGCATGAGGCGGAGTGGAAATCCGAGGTGAATTGGCGCCAGCGGCTCAGCGACACAGGGCGGCTCATGGCGTAGCCTCGGGCACTACGGCAGCGGCATAGGAAGTGGAGGCCTGCTGGAGGCCACGACATGTGAGGCAAGAAGGCGTGCAAAGCGCGGCAACCCGAGGCTGAACTGCAGAGGCAACATAGAGGAACCGGCATGGTGACGGAGCTAGGCGGCAGTTTAAAGGGCCCCCGACCAGGAGAGGCACCGTGGCAAGCCATCTCGGGTTGCAGCAACGAAGGCAGGCAACACTGCGGAAGGAGAAACGAGCGAAGCAGAAGTGCGTGATTCAGCCATGCTGTTGAAGAGGCGGAATGACGACAACTTGAGTGTCGCAGGTGACCCGGCCATGAAGCAGAGGCAACAAACCAGTCGTGAAGCGAGGCCGGCTTTTAGACGACGCCGGTGAGATGTGGTGGCAGTGGCGGGTCAGAAGTGAAGTAAATCACCGTGCGTCTGGTCGACTCGGATCGACGGTGACTCGCGGCGGCTCACAACGGCGTTTCGGAGGTAAGTCGATGCGGACGGAGGCACGTTGGCAGAGGCTGAGGCGGATCGATGAAGCAGGGCCTGCGGCTGTGTCGACGAAGGCATCCGGCGACTTGAATAGGACTAGACCAGAAGCGGCAGAAAAGCGGTGTCCTTGTAGCGGCTCAGTACTGGCAGGTGCAGGGCGACGAGGTCGAGTCACAGCTCAACGCAACCACGAGGTCAGGTGCCAGTGAAACAGGGCGGCGGCTCAAAACAAGGTCGCAGGCGTCGAAGGAGGCCGGTTTGCTGCCTTCTCCGTTTCTGGGTCACGGTCACTCAGTTTTGGATGGTCTTACGTGGGTTAGCCCTCCTTCCCATCTTGACTAGTCAACCTTTCCTTCCCATAAAAAGTAGTCACAGCCACGATACGCTTTTGGTTCTGCTGGCTCCTGCCATTGTAGAATTCTTCTGAATTTGTAGTGTTGTAGCAGAAATCATGTGTACATCAGCCTGCGACTTGACGAATCACCCAAGGATGACACCACAAGATATCTCTGTCTCGGTCTCGGACTCGGCGGATCAACGTTGCCTCGGTGACGCACAGAGAATGTGCCAAATCCCCATATCCTTCAAATCTCATTGGCGGTAAGCCCGGTTTAATTAATATGACTCTAACATAACCCTTCCAAGCTAGTTCCATGGTCAATTGCTAACCGCACTTTCTGCTGTTCAACGAGTCCATTGTCAGGGCGACTTGATTTGGTTTGGCGACTTACAAAACCCTAATCTGTCTGGATCAAATCAGAACATATTGTTTTGACTGCTCATCAACGTTGTAGATCTTTTTGTTGTAGTATTTTCCTTCATCCTATAAAACTTTCTCTGAGACATGGGATAACCATGAAAACCTATGAACTTTTCGATCTCCGGTGAAAATCCCTCCAAGAACTCAACACCACCGTGTGCAGGCCCCACGGTGGGTGCCAACTGTCGTGGAATTGTCACGACAAATGTCCTAGTGTGAGGACTTAGTCATGAGGCCATCGCATCTATGTGGTAGCTTGAGAGGGGTTGATCCAGACGAGAGATGCAACACACAAGACAAGGATTTAGACAGCTTCGGGCCCCGGGAAACATCATCCGGTAATAGCCCTACATGCTGTTTGTGGCTAGGTCTCATTATGCTCATGAGGGAGTCGCTGTAAACCGGCTCTCCTCTAGTTGTGTCTAGCCCTAGAGATTGTTTCTTGTCGCTTGCCCTCTTTGGGGAGCCCTGCCCCTCCTTATATAAGTTGAAGAGGCGGGTTACATGTAGAGTCCATCTCGGACTAAGACTTAAACTATTTTGACTTCCCTTCATGGGCTTCTTAACGTCTTGGGCTTCATAACGTCTCGGGCTTCATAACCCCTGGCAACCCAGTTATCACTATCTGCTGGGTTATGACTGGTGCCGGTTTAACATGGTCTGCCGGTTTATGATGGTATGCCGGTTTAACATGGTCTGTCGGTTTATGATGGTCTGCCGGGTTATGATTGACTTAACACCTGCCGGGTTATCATCTGACTTAATTCCTGCCAGTGTTACCATTTGTCTTAACACCTGTCGGTTTACCACTCGCCGGTTTACCGTGTGTCTTTACCGGGTTATCATCTGACTTAATTCCTGCCGGTGTTACCATCTATCTTAACACCTGCCGGTTTACCACTCGCCGGTTTACCGTCTGTCTTAGCCATCTGTCTTAACTGTCTGCCGGTTTACCATCCGCCGGTTTACCAAGGCCCAGAGATACCTCTTCGAGAATCGGAGTGACAAATCCTAATCTCGAAATACGTCAACTCAACAAGTACCTTTGGAGACACCTGTAGAGCACCTTTATAATCACCCAGTTACGTTGTGACGTTTGGTAGCACACAAAGTGTTCCTCATGTAAGCGGGAGTTACATAATCTCATTGTCATAGGAACATGTATAAGTCATGAAGAAAGCAATAGCAACATACTAAATGATCAAGTGCTAAGCTAACGGAATGGGTCAAGTCAATCACATCATTCTCCTAATGATGTGATCCCGTTAATCAAATGATAACTCATGTCTATGGTTAGGAAACTTAACCATCTTTGATTAATGAGCTAGTTAAGTAGAGGCATACCAGTGACACAATGTTTGTCTATGTATTCATACATGTATTATGTTTCCAGTTAATACAATTCTAGCATGAATAATAAACATTTATCATGAAATAAGGAAATAATAACAACTTTATTATTGCCTCTAGGGCATATTTCTTTCAAGCGGGTGAAAAACCCAAAGGCTTGCGGTCTTATACAGTTATCATGAACATGGCTATTGAGCCAAAACATATCGGTGACTTAAAGTCAAAAAGCCAGGGCGGGTAACAACCCAAATACTCAAACATAAGCAGCATAATCCGGAGTCGTATGACCCGGATATTCATAATTTGCACAAAAGCAAAAACTTTGAGAGCATAAAAAACAGCTGACAAATCAAAATAGAAAATATGTCAATCTCAAATATTTGTTATGCCGACTTTTAAGGCACACCCGAAAAAAGTTGTCTCACAGGCCTCATGTTTGCTTTGAAGGCCGCATAGCCGTTTTTACCCTATAAGTCGGCCTCCCATGACATAATCCGTCGTTTTAACTTTAACAAATTCAAGGTCTTAAAAAAGATTGACTGTTAAAAGTACGACAGGCCTATAGCGGAGTAGCACTAAACAGACAGGTGAGTTTATTCTAGCTCACTGTAAGCCGACTCTCTCGTGACACAAAACCGCCATTTTAACCTTGACAAGTTCAGGATTTTAAAAAAGATTGATTGTCAAGAGTTTGGCGGGTCACCTGGCGGAGTAGCAAGTTGTAAATAGGCAGGTATAACCCATAATGTGGCGTCTGATGCCAGTCAAGAGGGTATGAAAGCTAAACCCGGTGGGTTGGAAGCCCCCAAGTGGCCTTATGATCAATTAATAAAGAATCAGATACACAGAAATGAAACGACAAAGACCCCAAATTTTTCAGGATGCTGACTTTATTATATTGATCATAAAAAGATACATACATCGATGATACGTCTCCAATGTATCTATAATTTTTGATTGTTCCATGATATTATATTATCTATTTTGGATGTTTAATAGGCTTTAATATGCTCTTTTATATTACTTTTGGGACTAACCTATTAACCGAGGGCCCAGTGCTAGTTTCTGTTTTTTCTTTGCCTATTTTAGAGTTTTGCAGAAAAGGAATACCAAACGGAGTCCAAACGGAATGAAACCTTCGCGATGATCTTTCTTGGACCAAAAGCAAACCAGAAGACTTGGAGATGAAGTCGGAGAGGCAACGAGGCGACCACGAGGCAGGAGGGCGCGCCTAGGGGGGTAGGGCGCACCCCCACCCTCGTGGGCCCCTCGTTGCTCCCCTGACCTAGTTCCTTCGCCTATATATACTGTTATACCCTAAAAATATCCAGGAGAGCCACGAAACCACTTTTCCACCACCGCAACCTTCTGTACCCATGAGATCCCATCTTGGGGCCTTTTCCGGCGTCCTACCGGAGGGGGATTCGATCACGGAGGGCTTCTACATCAACACCATTACCTCTCCGATGAAGCAAGAGTAGTTTACCATAGACCTTCGGGTCCATAGTTATTAGCTAGATGGCTTCTTCTCTCTCTTTGATTCTCAATAGCATGTTCTCCTCGATGTTCTTGGAGATCTATTCGATGTAATACTCTTTTACGGTGTTTTTGCCGAGATCTGATGAATTGTGGATTTATGATCAAGATTATCTATGAATATTATTTGGTTCTTCTCTGAATTCTTATATGCATGATTTGATATCTTTGCAAGTCTCTTCGAATTATCGGTTTAGTTTGGTCAACTAGATTGATATTTCTTGCAATGGGAGAAGTGCTTAGCTTTGGGTTCAATCTTGCGGTGTCCTTTCCCAGTGACAATAGGGGCAGCAAGGCACGTATTGTATTGTTGCCATCGAGGATAACAAGATGGGGTTTTCATCATATTGCTTGAGTTAATTCCTCTACATTATGTCATCTTGCTTAATGCGTTACTCCGTTCTTTATGAACTTAATACTCTAGATGCATGCTGGATAGCGGTCGATGAGTGGAGTAATAGTAGTAGATGCAGGCAGGAGTCGGTCTACTTGACGCGGTTCTGATGCCTATGTTCATGAGCATTGCCTTAGATGTCGACTATGCGCTTTTTTATCAATTGCTCGGCAGTAATTTGTTCACCCACCGTAATATATGCTATCTTGAGAGAAGCCACTAGTGAAACCTATGGCCCCCGGGTTCTTTTCCATATTATTGAATCTCATTTACATCTTGCTAGTTTCCGATCTACTATTTTGCAATCTTTACTTTCCAATCTATAAACCAAAAATACCAAAAATATTTACTTTACTGTTTATCTATCTCTATCAGATCTCACATTTGCAAGTGACCGTGAAGGGATTGACAACCCCTTTATCGCGTTGGTTGCAAGTTGTTGATTGTTTGTGTAGGTATTCGGTGACTTGTGCGTTGTCTCCTACTGGATTGATACCTTCGTTCTCAAAAATGAGGGAAATACTTACGCTACTTTGCTGTATCACCCTTTCCTCTTCAAGAGAAAACCAACGCAAGCTCAAGAGGTAGCAAGAAGGATTTCTGGCACCGTTACCGGGGAGATCTACGTCAAGTCAATCCATACCAAGTACCCATCATAAACTCTTATCCCTTGCATTACATTATTCGACATTCGCCTCTCGTTTTCCTCTCCCCCACTTCTAAAACGATTTTCGAAAACCTTTGCCTTTTCTTCTCCCTTCTTTCATTCGATCTTATGTTTGCTTGTGCCTTCTATGTGCTTGCATCTTTGCTTGCTAAAAATCTATTGATATGGATCCACTTAAAGTGTTCTACTTGGATCATCTTTGATCTATATGTGCTCGTGCTGAAACCCCAACTAGTTTAGTTGAGGGAAAATCTTTAGATGAGCATGCTCATTTTGTGTGTCATTGTTTGTCTGAAAAAGGGAGACTCTTATGGAATCAAATAAATAGTTTGTTGTGCTATGCTTGGAATCTTTGTGAAATTTATGATTTTACTTGTTGCTGTAATAACCCTAAAAAAACACCTTCCCTACCTGTGTGAGTTTAATGATAATGAAATCTTATCTTCTTATGCAAAGGGTGTTTATAGTTACTATGATCTCGAACAAATTGAAGAATTTGTTGCTTTTAAGGGTGCTTATGAAATTGATTCTTTAATTGAAAAGTATGATATTACTCTCTACAAATCTGAAAAATTTGACATACTTAAATATTGCTATGAAAACTATGCTCATGATGTCTATGTCAAAGAATTTATTGAAAGAATGACCGTTGCTTTGGAAGAAAATAATGATATGCATGAATCTATGGATAATTATGATTCCGATGATTTGATTGAAATATCCCTTGATGAACATGATGCTTGCTATTCTTGTGGCCATGATGCCAATATTTATGAAGACGAATTTTCTATAGTTCCTTATGTTAAATATGAGATCGTTGCTATTGCACCCATACTTGATAGTCCCTTCGATGAAAAGCATGATTGCAATGATGTTTTGATAAATTCTCTTAATGTCAATTGTGTTAATGATATGCAAAACCTCAAGCTTGGGGATGCTAGTTTTGCTATGTCTACTACTTGTTGCAATGATCATGATTGGGGTGATTCTTCTTCTTATGATCTTGAAAATTTATTTAAGCCCCATGATGAATATGAGATTGATAATAGTGTTTGCAATAATATTGAAAGTGGGTTTGGAAGAGTGTCAATTTTAGATCCCACATATTTGAAGAATGTTCAATCTTATGAAATTTTTGATAAAAGTGGGTTTGGAGAGGTCATGACTTTAGTTAATGTCAATCCCACTATTTTGGAAGAGTGTCAACTTCGCATGCATGTGGATCGTGTCGAGAATATGTTATGTGATAGCAATTTTGTTGAGTTTTCTTATGATCCTACATGTAATTATTATGAGAGAGGAAAATATGGTTGTAGAAATTTTCATGTTACTAAATTACCTCACGTTATGTTGAGATTGCTATTGTTTCTTTCCACTTCTTTGCATATGCTAGTTTTTGCTTGCTATGATAATTTGATTGCCTATAAGATGCCTATGAATAGGAAGTATGTTAGACTTATATGTGTTTATGACGTGTTTCATGATGCTTTCTTTGCGCTTCAATTCTTGTCTTTCATGTAAGCATCATCAAAATAGCAATCCCTAGCTAGGCGCGTTAAACGATAGCGCTTGTTGGGAGGCAACCCAATTTTATTTTTGTTCTTTACTTTTTGCTCCTGTTTAGTAAAAAATAATCTATCTAGCCTCTGGATATATGTTCTTTTTATGTTTTAATTAGTGTTTGTGCCAAGTTAAACCTTTGGGATAGCTTACGGTGATAGTTGTGTTGATCCTGCTGAAAATCAGAAACTTTTACGCTTAGTAAATTAGTTTTGAAAACTCACATAAACGTGATTTTGATATGATTCTTTTTGATATGGATTTGTTTCTCATTTTTTCCTAATTTTGTAGGATTTTTAGAGTTACAGAAGTATTTGAGAGTTGCAGATTACTACAGACTGTTCTGTTTTTGACAGATTCTATTTTTCGCGTGTTCTTTGCTTATTTTGATGAATCTATGAGTAGTATCGGGGGGTATGAACCATGGAGAAGTTGGAATATAGTAGATATTACACCAATACAAATAAAGAATGAGTTCACAACAGTACCTTAAAGTGGTGATTTATTTTCTTATACTAACGGAGCTCGTGAGATTTTCTGTTGAAGTTTTGTGTTGTGAAGTTTTCAAGTTTTGGGTAAGGGTTTGATGGACTATGGAATAAGGTGTGGCAAGAGACTAAGCTTGGGGATGCCCAAGGAACCCCAAGGTAAAATTCAAGGACAACCAAAAGCCTAAGCTTGGGGATGCCCCGGAAGGCATCCCCTCTTTCGTCTTCGTCTATCGGTAACTTTACTTGAGGCTATTTTTATTCACCACATGATATGTGTTTTGTTTGGAGCGTCTTGTATGATTTGAGTCTTTGCTTTTTAAATTACCACAATCATCCTTGCTGTACACACCTTTTGGGAGAGACACGCATGAATCATGATTTATTAGAATACTCTATGTGCTTCACTTATATTTTTTGAGCTAGACGATATTGCTCTAGTGCTTCACTTATATCTTTTTAGAGTACGGTGGTGGATTTATTTTATATAAATTGTTGAACTCTCATGCTTCACTTATATTATTTTGAGAGTCTTTTAGAACAGCATGATAATTAGCTTTGGTTATAAAACTAGTCCTAATATGATGGGCATCCAAGATGGATATAATAAAAACTTTTATAAAAAAAGTGCGTTGAATACTATGAGAAGTTTGATTCTTTATGAAGATGGTGATATTAGAGTCATGTCAGTGGTGTAATTGTGAATTTAAGAAATACTTGTGTTGAGGTTTGCAAGTCCCGTAGCATGCACGTATGGTAACCATTGTGTAACAAATTTGAAGCATGAGGTATCTCTTTGATTGTCCTCCTTATGTGTGGAGGTCGGGATCGCGCGATGCTTAACTCCTACCATCCCCTAGGAGCATGCGCGTAGTGCTTGGTTTTGATGACTTGTAGATTTTTGCAATAAGTATGTGAGTTATATATGACTAATGTTGAGTCCATGGATTATAGGCACTCTCACCCTTCCACCTTTGCTAGCCTCTCTTGGGCCGCGCAACTTTTGCCGGTACCATACACCCAACATTTACCTTCCTCAAAACAGCCACCATACCTACCTATTATGGTATTTCCATAGCCATTCTGAGATATATTGCCATGCAACTTTCCACCGTTCCGTTTATTATGACACGCTTCATTATTGTCATATTGATTTGCATGATCATGTAGTTGACATTGTATTTGTGGCAAAGCCACCGTTCATAATTCTTACATACATGTCACTATTGAATTGTTGCACATCCCGGTACACCGCTGGAGGCATTCATATAGAGTCATATTTTGTTCTAAGTATTGAGTTGTAATTCTTAAGTTGTAAATAAATAGGAGTGTGATGATCATCATTATTAGAGCATTGTCCCGTGTGAGGAAATAAAAAAATAGGCCAAAGAAGCCAATCAAAAAAATGGGAGAAAAAGAGAGAAGGGACAATGTTACTATGCTTTTTTTCACACTTGTGCCTCGAAATAGCACCATGGTCTTCATGATAGAGAGTCTCTTGTTTTGTCACTTTCATATACTAGTGGGAATTCTTCATTATAGAACTTGGCTTGTATATTCCAACGACGGGCTTCCTCAAACGCCCTAGGTCTTCATGAGCAAGCAAGTTGGATGCACACCCACTTAGTTTCTTTTTGAGCTTTCATACATTTATAGCTCTAGTGCATCTGTTGCATGGCAATCTCTACTCACTCACATTGATATCTATTAATGGGCATCTCCATAGCCTGTTGATATGCCTAGTTGATGTGAGACTATCTGCTCTTTTTTGGCTTCTCCACAACCACAATTCTATTCCACCTATAGTGCTATGTCCATGGCTCACGCTCATGTATTGCGTGAAAGTTGAAAATTTTGAGAATACTAAAGTATAAAATAATTGCTTGGCTGAAACAGGGGTTGTGCATGATTTGAATATTTTGTGTGACGAAGATGGAGCATAGCCAAACTATATGATTTTGTAGGGATGAACTTTCTTTGGCCATGTTATTTTGAGAAGACATAATTGCTTTGTTAGTATGCTTGAAGTATTATTATTTTTATGTTAATATTAAAATTTTGTATTGAATCTTTCGGATCTGAACATTCATGCCACAATAAAGAAAATTACATTGATAAATATGTTAGGTAGCATTCCACATCAAAAATTCTGTTTTTATCATTTACCTACTCGAGGATGAGCAGGAATTAAGCTTGGGGAGCTTGGGGATGCTTGATACGTCTCCAACATATCTATAATTTTTTATTGTTCCATGCTATTATATTATCTGTTTTGGATGTTTAATGGGATTTAATATGCTCTTTTATATTATTTTTGGGACTAACCTATTAATCGAGGGCCCAGTGTCAGTTTCTGTTTTTTTTTGCCTATTTTAGAGTTTTGCAGAAAAGGAATACCAAATGGAGTCCAAACGGAATGAAACCTTCGCAATGATCTTTCTTGGACCGAAAGCAAACCAGAAGACTTGGATATGAAGTCGGAGAGGCAACGAGGCAGCCACGAGGCAGGAGGGCGCGCCCAGGGGGGTAGGGCGCGCCCCCCACCCTCATGGGCCCCTCTCGTAGCTCCCCTGACCTAGTTCCTTCGCATATATATATATACTCTTATACCCTAAAACATCTAGAAGAGCCACGAAACCACTTTTCCACCGCCGCAACCTTCTGTACCCATGAGATCCCATCTTGGGGCCTTTTCCGGTGTCCTGTCGGAGGGGAATTCGATCACGGAGGGCTTCTACATCAACACCATTACCTCTCGGATGAAGTGTGAGTAGTTTACCATAGACCTTCAGGTCCATAGTTATTAGCTAGATGGCTTCTTCTCTCTCTTTGATTCTCAATACCATGTTCTCCTCGATGTTCTTGGAGATCTATTCGATGTAATACTCTTTTGTGGTGTGTCTGCCGAGATCCAATGAATTGTGGATTTATGATCAACATTATGTATGAACATTATTTGGTTCTTCTTTGAATTCTTATATGTATGATTTGATATCTTTGCAAGTCTCTTTGAATTATCGGTTTAGTTTGGCCTACTAGATTGATCTTTCTTGCAATGAGAGAAGTGCTTAGCTTTGGGTTCAATCTTGCGGTGTCCTTTCCCAGTGATAGTAGGGGCAAGAAGGCACGTATTGCATTGTTGCCATCGAGGATAACAAGATGGAGTTTTCATCATATTGCTTGAGTTAATTCCTCTACATCATGTCATCTTGCTTAATGCATTACTCCGTTTTTTATGAACTTAATACTCTAGATGCATGTTGGATAGCGGTCAATGTGTGGAGTAATAGTAGTAGATGCAGGAAGGAGTTGGTCTACTTGACACGGACGTGATGCCTATGTTCATGATCATTTCCTTAGATGTCGTCATAACTATGCGCTTTTCTATCAATTGCTTGGCAGTAATTTGTTCACCCACCGTAATATATGCTATCTTGAGAGAAGCCACTAGTGAAACCTATGGCCCCCGGGTCTCTTCCATATTATTGAATCTCATTTACATCTTGCTAGTTTCCGATCTACTATTTTGCAATCTTTACTTTCCAATCTATAAACCAAAAATACCAAAAATATTTACTTTACCGTTTATCTATCTCTATCAGATCTCACTTTTGCGAGTGACCATAAAGGGATTGACAACCCCTTTATCGCATTGGTTGCAAGTTGTTGATTGTTTGTGCAGGTATTCGGTGACTTGTGCATTGTCTCCTACTGGATTGATACCTTGGTTCTCAAAACTATGGGAAATACTTACGCTACTTTGCTGCATCACCCTTTCCTCTTCAAGGGAAAACCAACGCAATCTCAAGAGGTAGCAATCGACAAAGTATGTACAATGATAAGAGCCGGTGGCTCGGGTGTAATAAGGTCGAAGATGAACAATATTCCATGGCCTGTTGGTCTCCTCCTCGGAAGTGTGTGATTTCTTGCGCTCATGTATATCAATGAGATAATATGACCCATTGTTGAGGTTTTTGCTGACACAAAAGTCCCTTCCCAAGGTGGCGATAACTTATGCATGCCTAACTGATCTTGAATCAACCGGGGCACTAAACCGCCCTCTTGAAACATCCGGGTCTTGTTGATAAATCGCCAAACGTGTTGCTGCATGGTCTCGCTCTACATCCAAAGCATCAAGTGCAGTCAGACGTGTTGTCTCATTATCAGCTTCCACGTAAGCCGCCACCCTAAGCGAGTCATGACGAATATCACTTGGGAGAACCGCCTCAGCACCATAAACCATGAAGAAAGTGGTATAGCATGTTGATCTATTAGGGGTGGTCCTGATACTCCAAAGGACTGAAAGAAGTTCCTCAACCCAACAACCAGGTATTCTCTCTAAAGGAACCATAAGCTGGGGCTTGATCCCTCTCAAGATTTCCTGATTAGCTCTTTCTGCTTGACCATTAGACTGTGGATGAGCCACCGAAGATACATCAAGGCAGATGTGCTCTCTCTGACAAAACTCCTTCATAGCCCCCTTGGACAGGTTTGTGCCATTATCTGTGATGATACTATGACGATAACCAAAGCGGAAAATCAGCTTTTTGACAAACTGGATTGCCGTTGTTGCATCACAATTGCTAACTGGCTCTACTTCAACCCACTTGGTGAACTTGTCATCTACCACCAAAAGGTGGGTCTTCTTGTCCTTGGATCTCTTGAAAGGCCCAACCATATCAAGCCACCAGACTACAAATGGCCAAGTTATTGGAATCATCCTCAACTGCTGAGCCGACTCATGATCTTGCCTTGCAAATTTCTGACATCCATCACACTTGCTAACAATATCCTCTGCATCAGCATGAGCTGTCAGCCAAAAAATCCATGATGAAACGCCTTAGCCACCAAAGAGCGTGAGCTGGCATGGTGCCCATGGTCACCTGCATCTATCTCTTGCAAAATCTCACGACCCTCCTTAGGAGAAATACAATGTTCAAACACACCAGTCACACTGCATCGGAGTAACTCGCCGTTAACGATAGTCATAGACTTGGAACACCTTGTGATCTGCCTTGCCAAATTTTCATCCTCGGGTAACTCGCCGTGAGTCAGATAAGCCAAATAAGGAAGCGTCCAATCAGGAATAGCACAAAGAGCCGCCACCAACTGCCCTTCCGGGTCAGGTATAGCCAAATCTTCCTCAGAAGGTAACTTGACCGAAGGATTGTGTAACACGTCGAGGAACACATTAGGGGGCACTGACTTACGCTAAGACCCAAGGCAAGCTAACACATCTGTCACCTTATTCTTTCACCGATCGATGTGATCCACTTGATAGCCTTTAAAGTGATCAGCAATGACATCAACCGCCTGATGATAAGTCGCCATAAGCGGGTCTTTGGAGTACCACTTGCCTAAAACTTGCTGGGCCACTAGGTATGAGTCGCCTAGACATCTAACACAACTTAAATTCATATCCTTGGCCATACGAAGCCCATGAAGCAAAGATTCATACTCAGTTGCATTGTTAGTACAGGGAAACATCAACCTTAAAACGTAACAGAATTTATCACCTCGCGGGGAAGTCAATATACCTCCAGCCCCCGAGCCTTCCAATTGCCTAGACCCATCAAAGTAGATGATCCAGTATGTATAATCAGGCTTCTCCTCAGGTGTTTGCAACTATGTCCAATCATTGATGAAATCCACCAATGCCTGAGATTTAATTGGTTGTTCTTGGTAGATATTTGATATTATGAGGTCCAAGCTCGATTGCCCACTTAGCAACCCGGCCAGTGGCCTCTCTTTTTGGATAATATCTCCCAAAGGAGCAGAGCTAACCACTGTTATCGGATGCCCAAGGAAATAATGTTTCAACTAGCCACTCGCCATGAACACACCAAACACCAGTTTCTGCCATTGTGGATACCTTTGCTTGGACTCAGTTAGAACCTCGTTGACACCCGCCTCCTTGTGCTCCACCACAACTACAACACTGACTGCTTTATTACTAGCCGCCACGTACAGGAGCAAGGGCTCTTTTTCGATGGGAGCGGCGAGGATGGGCGGCTCAGCTAACAATTTCTTGAGCGCCTCAAACTCCTCATTGGCAGCATCACTCCAGACAAAGTCATTTGTCTTCTTCATCATCTGATATAGAGGAAGCGCCTTCTCTCCTAGGCGCCTTATAAACTAGCTTAGGGCTTCAATACGACTCGTGAGGTGTTGAACGTCATTGCACTACTAGGGAAAAGCCTATACACAGAATCTTACCAGCAGTGCTTGTTAAAATGAGGCACTGCTGCTACTTAGCAGTAGCGCATCGGCTAAAACGGCACTACTGTTACCCGCTTAGCAGTAGCGCGGCAGCAGCAGAACGCGCTACTACTATAATTGCCACACCGTTCCCGGCGTGCTAGGTATAGTAGTAGCGCCCTTCTAGAAACAGCGCTACTACTACGGATTTTAGCATCAGCGCGTTTTGCCTCCCCACGCCACTGTTAAACCTATTTTCACCTAACCCCCCGCGCGGCTTGATTCCCTCTCCTCTGCTTCCTCCCCTAATTCCCCACTCTCTCTTCTCCCCCTTGTCGCCTCCGCCTCGCCGCCGTCTCGCCATCGTCTCCCTCGACCCCACCTCGCAGTCGTCTCCCCCAACCCTGCCTCGCTGCCGTCTCCCCCGACCCCGCCTCACCACCGTCTCCCTCGACCCGCCTCGCCACCATCTCCCTCGACCCCGCCTCGCTGCCGTCTCCCTCGACCCGCCTCGCCGCCGTCTCCCGCGACCCCACCTCGCCGCGCACCGGTAAGCACTCTCCCCTTTCGATCCCTCTTGTTTGCTTAGTATGAACCCTAGCTATTTAGTGCTAGTTAGTATGAACCCTAGGCTATTTTTAGTGCTAGTTAGTTAATTACAATTAGTATTAACCCTATTTAAGTAGGTAGTATGAACCCTAGTTAAAAAATGGATACTTATATGGTAATTAGGGCAGTAGTTCCTAGGTACTAATTACTCCCTCCGTTCCGATTTACTCGTCATGGTTTTAGTTCAAATTTGAACTAAAGCCACGACGAGTAGATCGGAACGGAGGGAGTAGTTAGTAAGAACTAGGTACTAATTAGGTACTAGTTTATTTTTATTTATAGTAAGTTCATTTTTAGTAAGAACTAATATACTTAATAGAACTAGTTAGTAAGAACTTGTTTCTGTCTTTTTAGTTAAAGCAATTTTTCTCGCATCGACGTGGACGATGCTGATACGTCTCCAACGTATCTATAATTTTTGATTGTTCCATGCTATTATATTACCCCTTTTAGATGTTTATGGGCTTTATTCAACATATTTATATCATTTTTGGGACTAACCTACTAACCGGAGGCCCAGCCCATATTGCTGTTTTTTTGCCTATTTCAGTATTTCGAAGAAAAGGAATATCAAACGGAGTCCAAACGGAATGAAACCTTCGGGAGCGTTATTTTTGGAACGAATCTGATCCGGAGAGCCTGGAGTGCAAGTCAAGAAAGCTCTTAGGGCCCCATGAGATAGGAGGGCGCCCCCCCCAGGGCGTGCCCCCCTGTCTCGTGGGCCCCTCGGGCATCCACCGACGTACTTCTTCCTCCTATATATATCCACGGACCTCGAAAACATCTAGGAGCACCACGAAACACAATTTCCACCGCCGTAACCTTCTGTATCCGCGAGATCTCATCTTGGAGCCTTCGGCGGTACTCTGCCGGAGGGGGAATCGACCACGGAGGGCTTCTACATCAACACCATAGCCCTCCGATGAGTTGTGAGTAGTTTACCACAGACCTACGGGTCCATAGTTATTAGCTAGATGGCTTCTTCTCTCTTTTTGGATCTCAATACAATGTTCTCCCCCTCTCTTGTGGAGATCTATTCGATGTAATCTCTTTTTGCGGTGTGTTTGTCGTGATCCGATGAATTGTGGGTTTATGATCAAGTTTATCTATGAATAATATTTGAATCTTCTCTGAATTCTTTTATGTATGATTGAGTTATCTTTGCAAGTCTCTTCTAATTATCAGTTTGGTTTGGCCTACTAGATTGATCTTTCTTGCCATGGGAGAAGTGTTTAGCTTTGGGTTCAATCTTGCAGCGATCTTACCCAGTGACAGAAAGGGTTGCAAGACACGTATTGTATTGTTGCCATCGAGGATAAAAAGATGGGGTTTATATCATATTGCATGTGTTTATCCCTCTACATCATGTCATCTTGCTTAAGGCATTACTTTGTTCTTATGAACTTAATACTCTAGATGCAGGCAGGAGTCGTTCGATGTGTGGAGTAATAGTAGTAGATGCAGGCAAGAGTCGGTCTACTTGTTATGGACGTGATGCCTATATACATGATCATGCCTAGATAATCTCATAACTATGCGCTTTTCTATCAATTGCTCGACAGTAATTTGTTCACCCACCGTAATACTTATGCTATCTTGAGAGAAGCCTCTAGTGAAACCTATGGCCCCCGGGTCTATCTCTTATCATATTTGCTTTCAATCTACTTTTATTTGCATCTTTTTTTTTGCATCTATATCACAAAATACCAAAAATATTAATATCTCTCTATCAGATCTCACTTTTGCGAGCGGCCGTGAAGGGATTGACAACCCCTTTATTGGGTTGGTTGCGAGTTCTCAGTTTGTTTATGTAGGTGCGTGGGACTTTTCAGGAGCCTCCTACTGGATTGATACCTTGGTTCTCAAAAGTGAGGGAAATACTTACGCTACACTTTGCTGCATCACCGTCTCCTCTTCGAGGAAAACCAACGCAGGCTCAAGACGTAGCAAGAAGGATTTCTAGCGCCGTTGCCAGGGAGGTCTTTGCTCAAGTCAAGACATACCAAGTACCCATCACAAACCCATCTCCCTCGCATTTACATTATTTGCCTCTCGTTTTCCTCTCCCCCCCCACTTCACCCTTGTCGTTTTATTCGCCCTCTCTTTCCCAATCTCCTCCTCTCTTTTCGCTTGCCTTCTTTTGTGTGCTTGTTTGCTTGTTTGACCTTATGGCCGCGCCTAAGGGTCCTGAACACCTTCTCAGAAGGATGGATGAGATTGAATCAAATATTAGAAGCTTTATGAATTTGCAATTTGAGCATAATAATTTTTTTAGAAATGAGCTTAAGGAACAGAAAAGTTTTTTGGGGTTTATGAACAAAGAGCTTGATGATATGAATAAAGAATTCTATGGTGTTAACGCTCAAATTACCCAGCTTGAAAATGCTATAGCCAAAATTTCTGACAAGCAAGCCACCTTAGTCAATAAGATGGCCGCTAAACCAGAAACATTACGTGAAAATAATGATGAAGATCTTAAAGTTATTGATGCATCTCTGATTAGATCTATGTTTTGCAATATGAATTTTGATGATTATGGGAGTGATGATGAATCAACTTGGCCTAGAAGGCGTCCCAAAAATTCGGAGTCTTTAGATCTTAATGCTAAATTTGGTAAAAGAGAGATTGGAGAATCCTCAACTTCCAATAATATTGAACCTACTATCTCGGATTTCAAGGAATTTGATTATGATAATTGCTCTTTAAAAGGTTGTATTTCCTTGTTGCAATCCGTTGTTAATTCTCCTCATGCTTATAGTCAAAATAAAGCTTATACCAAACATATCGTTGATGCCTTGTTGCAATCTTATGATGAAAAACTGAATTTGGAAGTTTCTATACCTAGAAAACTTAATGATGAGTGGGAACCTACTATAAAGATTAGAGTTAAAGATTATGAGTGTTTTGCTTTGTGTGATTTGGGTGCTAGTGTTTCCACGATTCTGAAAACTCTATGTGATATTCTAGGTTTCCATAATCTTGATGATTGCTCTTTAAATTTGCACCTTGCGGATTCCACCAGTAAAAAGCCTATGGGAAGGATCAATGATGTTCTTATTGTTGCAAATAGAAATTTGGTGCCCGTAGATTTTATCGTTCTTGATATAGATTGCAATCTTTCTTGCCCTATTATTCTTGGTAGACCTTTCCTTAGAACGATTGGTGCGATTATTGATATGAAGGAAGGGAACATTAGATTCCAATTTCCTTTGAAGAAAGGCATGGAGCCCCTGTTAAAGAATTCATCCGATTAACCAGTTAACTTGCCGATTAACCCCTACTCATAGGGTCACGGAGTAGCCGATAAACCAATAAATCGTCTCATTAATTGATTAAATGGCCGATTAACTTGCCGATTAGCCTATTAATCCCCTACTCGCAAGCCAACCGAGCAGCTACCAGTTAACGATTTCGTCAACAATGCATGGAGCACTTTCCAAGAAAGAAATTCAAATTACCTTATGAATCTATCATGCGTGCTACATATGAATCTAGTGCCAAAGATGGCACCAGTTAAATATATCCTTGCTTTTTATGCCTAGCTAGGGGCATTAAACGATAGTGCTAGTTGGGAGGCAACCCAATTTTTCTTTATGTTTTTTTGTTTTTGCTCCTGTTTAGGAATAAATCTTGCATCTACTCTCTGTTTAGATGTGTTTTTATCTTTTAGTTAGTGTTTGTGCCAAGTAGAACCTATAGGATAACCAACGATGATAGTTGATTTGATTCTGCTGAAAAACAGAAACTTTGCACGCACGAATATAATTTTGTTAAATCACAGGAACGTGATTTTGCGTTGATTCTTTTTGCTGATGTTCAATAGACAAATTTTCCAGGACTTCCTACTTTGGTAGAAGTTTTAGAGTTCCAGAACTTTGCGTTAGTTACAGATTGCTACAGACTGTTCTGTTTTTGACAGATTCTGTTTTTCGTGTGTTGTTTGCTTATTTCAATGCATCTATGGCTAGTAAATTAGTCTATGAACCATAAGGAAGTTGGAATACAGTAGGTTTAACACCAAAATAAATAAAGAATGAGTTCATGGCAGTATCTTATGTGGTGTTTTTTTTCACTAACGGAGCTTATAAGATTTCCTGTTGAGTTTTGTGTTGTGAAGTTTTCAAGTTTTCGGTAAAGCTTTTATGGACTATGGAATAAAGGGTGGCAAGAGCCTAAGCTTGGGGATGCCCATGGCACCCCAAGATATTCAAGAATAGCCAAAAGCCTAAGCATGGGGATGCCCCGGGAAGGCATCCCCTCTTTCGTCTTCGTTCATTGGTAACTTTACTTGGAGCTATATTTTTATTCGCCACATGATATGTGTTTTGCTTGGAGCGTCTTGTATTATATTAGTCTTTGCTTTTTAGTTTACCACAATCATCCTTGCTGTACACACCTTTTGGGATAAGCCTATTTGATTAGAATTTGCTAGAATACTCTATGTGCTTCACTTATATCTTTTGAGCTTGATAATTCTTGCTCTAGTGCTTCACTTATATCTTTTAGAGCACGGTGGTGTCTTAATTTTGAAGAAATTGCTAGTCTCTCATGCCTCACTTATATTATTTTGAGAGTCTTTTAGAACAGCATGGTTGTCGGTGTCAAAACCGGCGGATCTCAGGTAGGGGGTCCCGATCTGTGCGTCTAGGCGGATGGTAACAGGAGACAAGGGACACGATGTTTTACCCAGGTTCGGGCCGTCTTGATGGAGGTAAAACCCTACGTCCTACTTGATTAATATTGATGATGTGTGTTACAAGAGTAGATCTACCACGAGATCAAGGAGGCTAAACCCTAGAAGCTAGCCTATGGTATGATTGTTGTTCGTCCTACGGACTAAAGCCATCCGGTTTATATAGACACCGGAGAGGGCTAGGGTTACACAGAGTCGGTTAGAATGGTAGGAGATCTACATATCCGTATCGCCAAGCTTGCCTTCCACGCCAAGGAAAGTCCCATACGGACACGGGACGAAGTCTTCAATCTTGTATCTTCATAGTCTTGGAGTCCGGCCGATGATGATAGTTTGGCTATCCGGACACCCCCTAGTCCAGGACTCCCTCAGTAGCCCCTGAACCAGGCTTCAATGATGATGAGTCCGGCACGCATGTTGTCTTCGGCATTGCAAGGCGGGTTGTTCCTCCGAATAATTTATAGAAGATTGTGAACACCAGGATAGTGTCCGGCTCTGCAAAGATAAATTCCACGCACCACCGTAGAGAGAATAATATGACACAAGTTCAATCTGCTAACGTATTTTGTGGCGTGACATCACACCACTACCAAGCCTTTACTCGAATTGTTTTTATTGTACCACCTCAACGCGTTTAGCGAAGCAGTTTCCTTGGCACGTCTTGTCGAAGTAGAGATCGTGTTCCCCTTATTCCGGGATTCCCATAAATACGGACGTGGGTAAACCAACCGCGCCCGTTGCCATGCCCCCTCCATCGAAGGCGGGTTCCAAACGATCACGGGGACGGCTCTTGGTATTCTTCCTCTTTATAATGAGACCAAGGCCCGTTCTTTTCCTTCAATTCTCTATCCAATCCGCCCCTCGCCCCGAGTTCCAACACCCGGCGCTCCAGATTCGGGTTCCCTCGATCTTCGACAATGTCCGGCCCCGACCTACGAGGCCGGTGGATGCCCTCCTCCGTCACGGAAGAGGACGTGCTAAAGCTGAGAGACGCCAGGTACTTAACCTACGAGATTTCGCATAGGCTGCCTGCCCGAGGGCAAGTTATTCCTACTCCCGAGCTTGGCGAGAGCGTCGTGTTCGTGTCTCACCTCCGTCGGGGTTTAGGCTTCCCGACGGATCCCTTCATGAGGGGGCTCATGTTTTACTATGGGCTGGAATTCCACGACCTGGCTACGGAGTCCATCCTCCACATCTCATCATTCATTGTCGTCTGCGAAGCCTTCCTCCGCACTACCCCTCACTTCGGCTTGTGGCTCAAAACCTTCAACGTGGAGCCGAAGATGATTGAGGGGCGTCAGGCAGAGTGCGGCGGGGCGGTTATAAGCAAGAGGGCCGATGCTCCATGGCCCGAGGGCTCTTTTCAGGAGGAGCTCGGCTTGTGGCAACAGGAGTGGTTCTATATCACCGCTCCCAGGGGCAGCAGGCAGAGGCCGCCGCCCGTCTTCCGCTCGGGCCCTCCACAACAGCTGACGTCATGGGTCAACAAGGGGCGTGACTGGGGGCCGTCCAAAGACGTACCCCTGTTGCAGGACCGGATTCGAGGCCTCCAAGAAAGGGAGATCAATCTGGTCGTAGTGGTACAGGTTATGTTGATCCGGCGCCTACTGCCCTGCAAACGTCGCCCCCTCCGCCTGTGGGAATTTAATCCGGAGGGGCCACGAGCTCTTCAACACTTCATGGGTTTGACACCCGCGGAGATGTACAAACTGTTCTTCGGATCGCAAGAGATGCGTCCGGAATTGACCGAGGATGCTGGCCTAAGCTGCAATCGCCCGGATACTCAAGTAAGTAGCCCCGTGTCCGGACACATCGTCCATTTATTTATCGTGGGTTTGCCTTTTAACCAGCTATCCCTTGGACAGGAGTGGATAGCGCAAGCAAAACTGATACGGTGTCCGGCCCCCCTCCCTGAGACCACGCAGGATCCCGTGTTAATCAAAATGTTGGAGGTTGCACCTTCGGAGGAGGGCGAAGGGGGGCACAGGGGAACTACCACCTCTGCCAAGGAGGCTTTCAGTAAGGGAGGAATCGAGAGTCCCTCCTTCCAGGGGGAGAAGAGGACCGCTTCCGAAGACCCGGAGGCCAAGGCCTCAAAGCGGGGAAAGAAATCTGTACCGGAAGGGCCTGTGCCGGGAAGAGCCCCGGCCGTACTGTCTCCTCGGCGGAATCAGCCCTCTAGCGAGCCGTAAGTAAAAAAGGGGGATTTTGTAATAGTGGACACCCCTGCTTAATTTCTAAGGGTAACCGAAGTTTTCACCTTGTAGTTCGGATCTCAGCCCATCTCAGCACAGCTCATCTTCGGGAGACCTTCGTCCGGAGATGATGGAGAGCGAAACGCCTCCATCTGCCACCCCGTCGTGCAGGGCGGGTGACCCTGAGGTGTCGTCACGGAGGGTCTCCCCGAGTCCGGCGAGGCCAGAGAGTTCGGCGCCCATTGGAGTACGGCCGGTGGAGCTGCAGGATTTGCTCAAGAGGGCGTCTATCTCAGAAGATCACCGCACATTAATGAGTATGGTGATTGAGAGGATCTCGTCCGCCGAAAGCGGGTTGTGTGAGGCCGTCGGAAGTTTGCTGACGGGGTTTGAGGTACGCAAAAAATGACATACCTTTTGACAGTTTTGCACATGAAGTGCGCCCTGTATAGATAGTAGCCCCTGAGACTTGGTATGCTGTCGAAAGCGACAGCGTGCCGAGGATCATAATCTCAGTTATAGATTGTCGCCTTTCCTATGCAGGTGGCGGAACGTTCGGTGGCCAGCCGGACTGATGGAGTTGCCGAACTAAAGAGGCAACTCGACGTTGCGGATGCGGACATCTCGCTGGTCAATAAATGACTTGATGAGTCACAAGGTATGTGGTTGCTCCGCGGTCGCCTAGTAAGGGAGCTGACGCCCATTCCTTACAATTTGTATGCTTGATGCAGATGGTGCTGCTGCTGTGGAAAACCTTCGAGCAGAGCTTGCTCGGGCCAAGGAGCAAGCCAGAAAAAGCGAGGCGGCTGCCTCGAAGGCAGCGGAAGAGCTAGAAGCCGAGAAGGCTGCTCACTGCCGAAGCAGGGAGGAGATGGCCGGAATGGCCGCAAAATTAAAAGATGCAACCGACCGCCAGGAGGTTCTTGAAAGAGAACGCCGAGCGGAGCAAGAGGACCTGAAGAAGGCCGACGCCGAAGCCAAGGATGCCCGTAGTGCGATGCGGGCTATGAAGGAGGAACTGCGTCAGGTCAGAGACATTGTGGCTGGAAAGCCCTTTATGCTGCGTAGGAAGTTCACGGATCCGAAGTATGCTCAGCTGGGCCGATTGTGCGGTGCGGAGGATCCTTATCTGGACTTGGCGGCGAGTGCGGCGGACGTAGTCGTGCACTTCCGAAGCCAGAAGGATCACGAAATGGAAGAGCTTTTCTGGTCTCAATTCCATAGTCCGGAGTGTCCACTTCCGTTGAGTGATCGGCTGGTTGAGTGGGCTGAGCTGAATAGATTGTCCGGACTTGCCATGACGGATGTGGTCGCTCATCTGTGGCCGGAAAGGCCCAAGCCGAAGAGTTATTTTGGCTTGTTGCAGCAATTCCTTGGGGCGGTGCCACATATCGGGGCGATGAAGCGGTCGGCATGCATAGAAGGTGGACAGATGGCTCTCACCCGTGTTAAGACATACTGGGCGGAGATGGATGCCACCGCTGTTGCATCCCGGGGTTCGGACGAAAGCCGATTCCCCACCGAGCACTATTTTGAGGAAGTCCTGCAGGGCGCTCGTTTAATAGAGTCGCAGTTCTCGAAAGATGTTATGTTTAAATGACATGTATGATTTCTGAGATCATGTTTATAATGCAATAGCTTTTTATACTTGTGCGTTCAAGTATTGAACTATCTCCTGTGCGGCCGTATGTGTATGTATAATCTGAAAGATGGCAGTCTTTGGCTTGAGCCCCCACGCACATGGTGCGGGGTGTTTGCAAAAAGAAAAGCGCTTTTTCACACTTAATCCAACATCTTGGTCCTTTTAAGGAGGTGATAGCGTAGCAAACTAGGCAACCGGACTATAATGCTTTATCACTTTCACTTAGCCATAGGAGCTTGAATGCGGCACTGCTCTTCTCCGAACTCGGGGCGCGTATGTGCCTGACCGGGAAGCGGTCCTTCGTCAAAGCGGAGGAATTCTGAACATTCCAATGGTCGATCGAGTGGTTGACCAGTCTCTCGCTATATCATGATAGTCAGTTTTTGGCTTTCTCTACTGAGGTGCTCGCCCGGCCGAACCGGGGCACAATCGTAGTAGTTCTCCTGGTGCCGCGTTAGCCGATGGAGCGGAACGTAAGGCAGCAAAACACAGGAGCCGGGCAAACCCAACATTTGACCAAAGACATGATTCGGAGCTGATGCATATAAGGCCTAACTCGAGATGCCGAACACTCCCTGAGGTGTTCGGTCTTTATGATACCGGGCAGAACAATGCCCTAAGCCCCTAGTGTCTAGGTACAGGCGGGAACTTCTGACGCGGCCGATGCCAAAACGCCAGCCTCCTCCTCGGCTATGGTAGGAAACCGGGGATGTGTATCAACAAGAGACAGTAAGAAAGGTTTACGCAGGGTCTTAATCTGAAAAGAATCCTTGCAACGGGTCCCTGCTGCACGTCTGCGCCTGTGTCTCCGTTGTGCTGTATCCTGGACGGGTGTAGCACGTGCTTCATCTGTAAAAGAGAAGGACTTAGTTTCTAAGAAATATCATGCAAAAGTTGTATTAAAATAAAGTATAATTTGGAAGATGAAGAAAGTTGAGCTTTATTGGCTCTCATCATTTATACACGCGGCCCCTTATAAAGGGGGTATGCGGCTGGGAAGCCCCTTGTTTATTTACGCCGGACTCGCCTAACCGTGTCCGAGGTCTGAATGACCTGTTTTTAGGGGCCTTGACCTGCAAGGTCGATTAGTGTGTGGCTGTCAAGGCAGCCTCACGTTCTCCGTGGTCGAGGAACACTCGGAGTTACTCTTTAATGAGATTATGCCGCGTGGACCGGGCATTGTAAGTGTAAGAGACGTGTAATGTGGTATTGCGTTAAAGTGGGCGAAAGCTTTGCGTCCCAGTAGTGCTCGAGGGCCACTGTGAAATGGGGCGATATGGAGAGTGAGCTTTTCGCGACGGAGGTTGTCGGATGAACCGAACACAACCTCTAGTGGTACAGAGCCTGTATAATTGGCTTAAAGGCCTGGCGTCACTCCTTTGAAGGAAGTGCTGCTATAGAGAATTTTGGTAGGGTCTATCCCCATTCTGCGGACGGTGTCCTGGTATGGCAGGTGTCGCGCTGTGTTTTCGTATTATCACATGAAGTGAGTTCACTGTTTTGACTTCTAGTGGGAAAGTCTTTTGTTTTCCCGAGTGCTGCTGTTGGGTTTCGTCACTTTCGCTTGGTGTGTCGAGCCCCTTGCGTTCGGCGTTAAGTCGGCCGGACTGCTTGAAGACCCAACAATCTCTGTGGGTATGGTTTGCAGGCTTCCCGGAGGTACCATGTATTTGACATAGCCTATCCAGAATCTTGTTTAGGTTGGATAGCTCGTCACTGTTGTCCTTGAGGGGCAGTGTTTTGTTGTTCGGCCGAGAGCTTTTGAATCCGGCGTTGACCGCCGTACTATTTGGGCCATTTTCCTTATTCCGGCGCTGATCTTTTCTGCGTCGTGATTTCCCATTTCCATCCCTGACTTCGGATGTACTCGGGTCGCTGGTGCTGCATCTAGCCAGCCAGCTGTCTTCCCCCGCGCAAAAGCGGGTCATGAGGCTTGTTAGTGCGGCCATTGTTCTTGGTTTTTCCTGGCCGAGGTGTCTGGCGAGCCATTCGTCTCGGACGTTGTGTTTAAAGGCTGCTAAGGCTTCAGCGTCCGGACAGTCGACTATTTGGTTCTTTTTAGTGAGGAACCTGTTCCAGAATTTGCGTGCTGACTCTCCGGGCTGTTGAGTTATGTGACTTAAATCGTCTGCATCCGGAGGGCGGACATAAGTCCCCTGAAAATTTGCTCGAAACGCATCCTCAAGCTCTTCCCAACTTCCAATGGTATTTTCTGGGAGGCTTTTAAGCCAATGCCGAGCTGGCCCTTTGAGCTTGAGGGGTAGGTATTTTATGGCATGGAGATCGTCTCCTCTGGCCATATGTATGTGTAGGATATAATCCTCAATCCAGACTCCGGGGTCTGTTGTTCCGTCATATGCCTCTATGTTTACGGGTTTGAATCCCGCTGGAAATCCATGATCCAGTACCTCGTCGGTGAAACATAGTGGGTGTGCGGCGCCCCTGTATTTGGGTGTGCCGTTGTCTTCAAATGCTCGGCGGGTTATGTTGCTTCCTGGAGTCTTCTTTTTTGGCCCATAGATAGACCTGGCTGGGTCATCCTTTTTCCGAGGATCTTTATGCTGATCGTGTGCCGGCTTGTGTGCGGCGCCCCTTGTTGCTCTTGGCCTGTCATCTGGTCGTCTATCCGGCCAGGCGGCTTCTTTCTTTTTTGACTGCGGGGGCTCTAAGGCCTCGTCGTCAAATTCGGGCAACAGCTTGCGCTTCGGGTAGCTCTTTGTCTGGTGACTAGCGCCATATTTATCTGCGGTGTTGAGTACTTTGCTCCATCTCATTCTGAGTGCGTCCTCCGCTGTTTTGAGCTTCCGCTTTTGCTTCTTCAAACTTCTTGCAGTGGCGACGAGCCTTTTATGAAGGTTCGTATGCTCTGGTGATGTGAGATCGTCTTCGCCGGGGATGGGTTGCTTGTCCAGTTCATCATGTTCGGATGGCTGCTTGGTGGCATGTGCGTCATCCATTGCTTCGCCCTGCTCTAGGGCCGGGTCCGTATGGGTGCCGTTTTTATCGAGGCCGGTCTTCGGGCGGCGCTTGCGTCGCCGTTTTGGTTGTTTGTTGGGGGAGTTGTCCTTCGCCACGTCCCGTTTTTCCTCATTGTCGCTTCCTTTTGGTGTATCCACCATGTATACGTCGTGAGTTGGGGTGGCTTTCCAGTGCCCGCTAGGCGCTGGTTCTTGGTCGTCTCCGGCATCGTCGTCCATACCGTCGATGTCTTCGGAGTCATAGTCTAGCATGTCGGTTAGATCGTCGACAGTGGCTACTAAGTGGGTGGTGGGTGGGCTTTGAATTTCTTCGTCGTCCGCATCCCAACCGTCCTGGCCGCAGTCCGGCCAGGGCTCTCCTGATAACGAGAGATACTTTAGCGAACTCAGGATGTCGCCAAAAGGTGAGTGTTGAAAGATGTCCGCTGCGGTGAACTCCATGATCGGCGCCCAATCGGATTCGATCGGAGGGGGCGCGGGAGGTTCGGAGTCCGGCAAGGAGTCCGGCACCTCGGAGTCACGAGCTTCATGAGGGACAAGGTCAGTGTTCGGCTCTATTGCCGTAGAGGTTGCAGCCCCCGAGGCGGTGTCTAGCCATCCGTCCTCGATCTGCGCAGCCGGCTCCGAATTGAAGATCGGAGCGGGTTCGAGTGCGGCCTCCAGGGTACTGTCCGGCTGCAGAGCTAAATCATGCTCGCCGTGACAGTGCGGCACGCTCGGCTGTGGCTCGAATCCATCGAGGATCAAGTCCCCGCGGATGTCAGCCGTGAAGTTCAAACTTCCAAATCTGACCTGACGGCCAGGGGCGTAGCTTTCGATCTGCTCCAGTTGGCCAAGCGAATTGGCCCGCAGTGCGAAGCCGCCGAATACGAAGATCTGTCCGGGGAGGAAGGTCTCACCCTGGACTGCGTCGTTGATGATGATCGAAGAAGCTATCGAGCCTATCGGTGACGACACAGAGGAACTCTCAATGAAAGCACCAATGTCGGTGTCAAAACCGGCGGATCTCGGGTAGGGGGTCCCGAACTGTGCGTCTAGGCGGATGGTAACAGGAGACAAGGGACACGATGTTTTACCCAGGTTCGGGCCCTCTTGATGGAGGTAAAACCCTACGTCCTGCTTGATTAATATTGATGATGTGTGTTACAAGAGTAGATCTACCACGAGATCAAGGAGGCTAAACCCTAGAAGCTAGCCTATGGTATGATTGTTATTCGTCCTACAGACTAAAGCCATCCGGTTTATATAGACACCGGAGAGGGCTAGGGTTACACAGAGTCGGTTACAATGGTAGGAGATCTACATATCCGTATCGCCAAGCTTGCCTTCCACGCCAAGGAAAGTCCCATCCGGACACGGGACGAAGTCTTCAATCTTGTATCTTCATAGATTTGGAGTCCGGACGATGATGATAGTTCGGCTATCCGGACACCCCCGAGTCCAGGACTCCCTCAATGGTATTTTCTATTATCATAAAGTTGGTCCTAGAATGATGAGCATCCAGGTTGGGCATAATAAACACTATCATAGGAAGTGAATTGGATGCTATGATGAACGTGATACTTGATAATTGTTTTGAGATATGGAGGTAGTGATATTAAAGTCATGCTAGTTGGGTGATTATGAATTCAAAGAATGCTTGTGTTGAAGTTAGCAAGTACCTTAGCATGCACGTATGGTTAAAGTTGTGTAACAAATTTGAAACATGAAGTGTACTTGGCTTGTGCATGCTTATGAGTGGCGGTCGGGGACGAGCGATGGTCTTTTCCTACCAATCTATCCCCCTAGGAGCATGCGTGTAGTACTTGATTTTTGATGACTTCTAAATTTTTGCAATAAGTATATGAGTTCTTTTGACTAATGTTGAGTCCATGGATTATACGCACTTTTACCTTTCCACCTTTGCTAGCCTCTTCGGTACCGTGCATTGCCCTTTATCACCTTGAGAGTTGGTGAAAACTTCGTCGGTGCATCCAAACCCCGTGATACAATACGCTCTATCACACATAAACCTCCTTATATCTTCCTCAAAACAGCCACCATACCTACCTATTATGGCATTTCCATAGCCATTCCGAGATATATTGCCATGCAACTTTCCACCGTTCCGTTCTTCATGTTCATGACATACTTTACTTTTGTCATATTGCCATTGCATGATCATGTAATTGACATCGTATTTGTGGCAAAGCCACCTTGCATTATTTTCCATACATGTCACTCTTGATTCATTGCACCATCCCGGTACACCGCCGGAGGCATTCATATAGAGTCATATCTTGTTGTAGTTCTAAGTTGTAATTCTTATGTTGTAATCAATAGAAGTGTGATGATCATCATTATTAGAACATTGCCCAAAGAAAAGAAAAAAGAAAGGCCCAAAAGAAAAAAAAGAAAAAAAGGAAAAGAAAAAAAAGAAAATAAATAAAAAGGGCAATGTTACTATCTCTTTTTCCACACTTGTGCTTCAAAGTAGCACCTTGTTCTTCATGTAGTGAGTCTCATATTTTGTGCTTCAAAGTAGCACCTTGTTTTTCATGTAGTGAGTCTCATAAGTTGTCTTTTTCATACTAGTGGGAATTTTTCATTATAGAACTTGGCTTGTATATTCCTACGATGGGCTTCCTCAAATGCCCTAGGTCTTCACGAGCAAGCAAGTTGGGTGCACACCCACTAGTTTTTCTTTGTTGAGCATTTGTAGCTCTAGTGCATCCATTGCATGGCAATCCCTACTCCTCATGTTGACATCAATTGATGGGCATCTCCATAGCCCGTTGATTATCCTCGTCAATGTGAGACTTTCTCCTTTTTTGTCTTCTCTACACAATCCCCATCATCATATTCTATTCCACCCATAGTGCTATATCCATGGGTCACGCTCATGTATTGCGTGAAGGTTGAAAAAGTTTGAGATTATTTAAGTATCGAACAATTGCTTGGCTTGTCATCGTGGGTATAGAAGTTGGGAACATCTTTGTGTGACGAAAATGAAGCATAGCCTAACTATATGATTTTGTAGGGATGAACTTTCTTTTGCCATGTTATTTTGAGAAGACATGATTACTTTGATTAGTATGCTTGAAGTATTACTATTTCTATGTCAATATGAACTTTTATTTTGTATTCATTTGGATCTGAACATTCATGCCACAATGAAGAAAATTACAATATGAATTATGCTAGGTAGCATTCCACATCAAAAATTCTCTTTTTATCATTTACCTACTTGAGGACGAGCAGGAATTAAGCTTGGGGATGCTTGATACGTCTCCAACATATCTATAATTTTTGATTGTTCCATGCTATTATATTACCCCTTTTGGATGTTTATGGGCTTTATTCTACATATTTATATCATTTTTGGGACTAACCTACTAACCGGAGGCCCAGCCCATATTGCTGTTTTTTTTGCCTATTTCAGTATTTCGAAGAAAAGGAATATCAAACGGAGTCCAAACGGAATGAAACCTTCGGGAGCGTTATTTTTGGAACGAATCTGATCCGGAGAGCCTGGAGTGCAAGTCAAGAAAGCTCTGAGGGGCCCACGAGATAGGAGGGCGCACCCCCCCCCAGGGCGCGCCCCCCTGTCTCGTGGACCCCTCGGGCGTCCACCGACATACTTCTTCCTCCTATATATATCCACGGACCCCGAAAACATCCAGGAGCACCACAAAACACAATTTCCACTGCCGTAACCTTTTGTATCCACGAGATCTCATCTTCGAGCCTTCGTCGGCACTCTGCCGGAGGGGGAATCGACCACGGAGGGCTTCTACATCAACACCATAGCCCCTCCGATGAGTTGTGAGTAGTTTACCACATACCTACGGGTCCATATTTATTAGCTAGATGGCTTCTTCTCTCTTTTTGGATCTCAATACAATGTTATCCCCCTCTCTTGTGGAGATCTATTCGATGTAATCTCTTTTTGCGGTGTGTTTGTCGAGATCCGATGAATTGTGGGTTTATGATCAAGTTTATCTATGAATAATATTTGAATCTTCTCTGAATTCTTTTATGTATGATTGAGTTATCTTTTCAAGTCTCTTCGAATTATCAGTTTAGTTTGGCCTACTAGATTGATCTTTCTTGCCATGGGAGAAGTGTTTAGCTTTGGGTTCAATCTTGCGGTGATCTTACCCAGTGACAGAAAGGGTTGCAAGACACGTATTGTATTGTTGCCATCGAGGATAACAAGATGGGGTTTATATCATATTGCATGTGTTTATCCCTCTACATCATGTCATCTTTCTTAAGGCGTTACTCTTATCTTATGAACTTAATACTCTAGATGCAGGGAGGAGTCGGTCGATGTGTGGAGTAATAGTAGTAGATGCAGGCAGGAGTCGGTCTACTTGTTATGGGCGTGATGCCTATATACATGATCATGCCTAGATAATCTCATAACTATGCGCTTTTCTATCAATTGCTCGACAGTAATTTGTTCACCCACCGTAATACTTATGCTATCTTGAGAGAAGCCTCTAGTGAAACCTATGGCCCCCAGGTCTATCTCTTATCATATTTGCTTTCGATCTACTTTTATTTGCATCTTTTCTTTTTGCATCTATATCACAAAATACCAAAAATATTATTATCTCTCTATCAGATCTCACTTTCGCGAGCGGCCGTGAAGGGATTGACAACCCCTTTATTGCGTTGGTTGCGAGTTCTCAGTTTGTTTGTGTAGGTGCGTGGGACTTTTGAGGAGCCTCTTACTGGATTGACATCTTGGTTCTCAAAACTGAGGGAGATACTTACGCTACACTTTGTTGCATCACTATCACGCCCAATATGCGACCCTATCCAAAAGGAACTCGAAGGTCCCACCAAGGATAGACCCGCATATTGAAACGCTTTTGCAAGGTGGATATCATTACATCAACATTACATAATAGATGGGGATACATACAAAAGGCATGCAATGCCACACGAATACAACATCATCTTACATAAGAGCACCATCCGACTACCGATGAAACACAAACAGAAACTCAAACGACATCCACCCTGCTAGCCCAGGCTGCCGACCTAGAATATATCCCCTGATCAAAGAAGAAGCAGAAGAAGAACTCCAAAACAAGCAAACATCGCTCTCGCGTCATGATCTTCGCATAAACCTGTACCTGCAACTGTAGTTGTAGTAATCTGTGAGCCACGAGGACTCAGCAATCCCATTACCATGGGTATCAAGACTAGCAAAGCTTAAAGGGAAAGGAAGGGGGTAAAGTGGTGAGGTTGCAGCAGCGGCTAAGCAAGTATGGTGGCTAACATACGCAAATAAGAGCGAGAAGAGAAGCAATGGAATGGTCGTGAAGCTAGCAATGATCAAGAGGTGATCCTGAACTCCATCTTACGTCAAACATAACCCAAAAACCGTGTTCACTTCTCGGACTCCGCCGAAAAGAGACCATCACGGCTACACACATGGTTGATGCGTTTTAATTCGGATCTGGTGTCAAGTTATCTACAACAGGACATTAACAAATTCCCATCTGCCACATAACCGCGGGCACGGCTTTCGAAAGTTCAAACCCTACAGGGGTGTCCCAACTTAGCCCATGATAAGCTCTCGCGATCAACGAAGGATATTCCTTCTCCCAGGAAGACCCGATCAGTCTCAGAATCCCGGTTTACAAGACATTTCGATAATGGTAAAACAAGACCAGCAAGACCACCCGATGCGCCGGCATCCCGATAGGAGCTGCACATATCTCATTCTCAGGGCAACACTGGATGAGCAATCCGTACAACTAAAACCAGACCTCAAGTTTCCCTGAGGGGGCGCTGCAAAGGGCTCTGGTTCGGACCAGCACTTAGAGAAGCACTGGCCCGAGAGGGCTAAATAAAGATGACCCTCTAGAGCGTGACTCCCAAGGGAAAAGTAGGTGGTGGTGAGGCAAATGGTAAAACCAAGGTTGGGCCTTGCTGGAGGAGTTTTATTCAAAGCAAACTGTCAAGGGGGTCCCATAAATCACCCGACCGCGTTAGGGACGCAAAATCCGGGAACATAATACTGATATGACGGAAACTAGGGCGGCAAGAGTGGAACAAAACACCAGGCATAAGGCCGAGCCTTCCACCCTTTACCAAGTATATAGATGCATTAATAATATAAGAGATATTGTGATATCCCAACATAATCCTGTCCACCATGGAGCAATCTTCAACTTCACCTGCAACTAACAACGCTCTAAGAGGGGCTGAGCAAAGCGGTAACATAGCCAAGCAACGGTTTGCTAGGAAGGGTGAAAAAGGTTAGAGGCTGACATGAGGCTTGAATAACAGGTGATAGGTAGCGCAGCATAGCGATAGAACGAAGCAACTAGCATAGCAATGATAGTAATGAGATCCAAGGTGACGGTCATCTTGCCTGAAATCCCGCTAGGAAGAAGAACGGGTCCATGAAGAAGACGAACGGATGAAGCCGAACCAAGCGTAGACGAACGAATCCTCACGATCGCAACGAAACGGGAACTATCGAGAAGAAGCACACAACATGGTAAACACACCACACATAGACAAGACATGATGCACAACAAGCATGATGCATGACAAGGCTACATGAAGCTACTCATGGCAAGAGATGATTCATACAAGAGCAACACATCAAAGCAAGTTTAAATGAGGCCGGAAAATAACATATAGCAATTCCGGTAAGTCCTCATATGAAAATTTAGAAATTTGTCCAGATCTGAACAAACATTAAGTTGAAGTTTTTAAACAGCAATTTAAGCTGCACCAAGATGATCTACATGAGATTCTAGTCAAGTTACATATAAAGTTCATTTAATTCGGAGCTACAGCCTAGAAGATATGAGCAAAACAAGTTAAATATGGCGTTGATGCAAAATGCATCCAAACATCAAGCAAACACTCCCAAACATGGATGCAACATGATAATACGAGACTACATGCAATTCTAAGCAAGTTTCATATAGAGCACACTCAAAACGGAGCAACGGTTCAACACATACACTCTATACAAGTTTAAAGGACAAGCTGTCCAAAACAGCAACTAGGCATATAGCAAACATCAAAACAATATGCTACAGCATCTCAACGTGAAAACAAAAGGCATGGGCATGATGTACAGGTAATGCATGACAAAACATGAACACTGAGCTATCTCCAGAAATCACTAGAACATGCTCAAAATGACATGGCAAGATTGCAAATAATAACAGGTTCACAGACTTTGCAGAATTCACAGGACATGGCAGAAATAACAGCAGGTTACCATTATTAGAGCTATCAAACAACATGCTACAGGAATTTATCATGGCAAACAAAGGCATGGCATGAATCTACTAATTTCATATAACAAAAGTCCCTTACTGACCATGAGCCAAAAGGGCACAGAAAATATGATGGCACCCATGTAAACATGGCAAGTGATATGACAGATTCGGACATGGCAGGAACAACAATAAGTAGGCATGTTGGCAGTGGCGGACCGTGAATCAGATATTAGAGGGGGCCAACTGAGTGTATATGACATAGAAAAGGCTAGGGTAATCAAAGACGCCAGAGGATTAGTAGAGCAATTAGCAGATAAATAAGAGTATTTGGCAAATTTTCCTCTTGGAAGGGGGGGGCCAAGGCCCGGAATTGTCCCCTTGACGCTCCGCCACTGCATGTTGGTGAGCTTGTACCACTCACCACAGAGCAGTACATGGCATGGAAAGGCAAGCAACAGTAAGAATACATGTTTATGAAGCTAATAATGACAAGAGCAAGTTCATAGGGTGCATGGATCACTAGCAAAACACATGGCCAAAACTGAACTTAATGTTAATAGGCTGACAGCAACATTATTTAGCAATTTTGGAGCAAGATTATAACAAACTACAATAGGCTATAAATGCAACCAGGGGCATGGATGGATAAAGCATGACATGTACAACAAATCATCCTTAGTGAATATCTCCAGATTATGCATAGAATGACTTGTAGAAGCAGGTTTACATAGCATCGGGATATAGCAGATTTAGACTAGCAAAATGGTAACAGCAAGTACCCTATTCACGAGCTCGATGCACTCACTACAAGACTCACAAAAATACATGGATTGCACCCCTGTAAATATGGCATGATGTAGCACAAAACACATGTAGAGCTCATGCTCATAGGATGCACACACAAAATGCAACGAAAAAGATAAATCATCAAGTTCTGTTAACAAACAGCAGTTAACATCATATAGCACTTCTACAACGATGATTCGGGCTTCAAGATGGACTCCAATAAGCATGGCACCATGTAATGAAATGAATATCATCTCACAGCGAACAATTTGATATATTATACGCACAAAACAGAGCAGTATGCATGGAGTTATGATGCGTTGAACAGGGCATGAAAATGCAAATATTTCGGGACTTAGAAGAATTTGGACCTCGCAAGAAAGTCAACGTGGGCGGTGGATCTTGCCGGAACTTCGCCGGAGAAGGACGGAGACGGCGGCCGGAGTCGAGGGAGAGGTCGGGGAAGCCAGGGGAGGACGGATCCGGCCGCGGGGCACCCATTCCCTGCCGGATCTGGCCGGAGTTGGGTGGGGCGGCGAGCTTCGGGGCGGAGGCGGCTGCCGGCGGCGAAGGGGTCGAGGAGGCGTGGTCCCTGGCAGCGGTGAGGTGAGGCAAAGGAGACCGGAGGCGACGGCGGCCATCACCGGAGCGCGAGGGCGCCCGCCGGCGGGAACGGAGGCGCGGCGGCGGCGGGAAGGCGGGACGCCGGTGGAGCATCGCCGGGGCGGCGGAGGCGGCGACCGCGGGGCGCGGAGGCGAGCGGGCGGCGGAGCCCCACGGTGGCCGGGCGGCGCTGCGGGCGCATGGAGGGGCGCGAGGGACGCGCGGGCCTGTTTGTCCCGGGGCGGGCCTTCCCTGGGCCCAGGCGGGCCGCAGCGATGGAGCGCCGGCCAGGGACGCGTGGCATGCCCCTGTTTGATGAGGAGGCGTAGGGCGGCGGTGCAGGCCTCTAGCGGCGCGACATGTGTGGGCGGGGAATCCGCCGGCACAGAAAACGAGGCAGAGGTGGCGGCGGCTGAGAGGTGGGAGGAGGCTAGGGGTAGGTAGGAGGCCAAAATTGGCAGGGGAGGCGTCTATATATAGAAAGTGGGCTAGGGTTAGAGGTTTTGGGAGGTTTTCGAGCCATACGATTGCGATCGTGCGGCTCCAGACAGAGGGGGGACTAGGTGGGCTGTGAAGAGAGGCCTCAGGCTGAGAGGAGAAAAGAGAAGTGAGGCCTGGCGACTGTTCTGGAGACCGAAACGTCCAGCGAAAATACCGGCAACGGTACCGCTATATATTTAACGGTTGGGCTATCAAACGAGCTCCGAATGCGACGAAACTTGACAGGCGCTCTGTCTACACTATAATAAGACCGCATGCCAAGATTCAACCCATTCCGAGAACATTTTTCGGCCACTCACGCAACGAGGTAAAAAGGGGCGCCGGAGGACATAGGAGTGTCGGATTCCAAAACGGACAATGGGGAAAATGCTCGGATGCATGAGACAATCACGTATGCAAAATGAAATGCACATGATGACATGGCAATATGCAACACGCAAGCAAATGACATGGCAATGATGGCGAATAACTGGCAGACACCTGGCGCATCGGATCCGGGGCGTTACAACACTCCTCCACTAACAAGAGATCTCGTCCCGAGATCTTAGGACCGAGACGGATGGGAAAAGGGATGAGGTGAAACAAGAAACTCAAGAGAAGAAGCAAAGAATCGAGAGCACTCGAGAATAAAAGAGGAACGACGAGAATGACGAGAATCGAAAAACTCACGGAATCAGATAGACTATGAAACCACTCCTGTTAGAACGAGATGGAAAAGGAATAATACTGAAAGAATTTAGAGGGCACTCCGGCTGAAACATGGAGGAATAGAACACGAGCTTGAGAGGATGGAATGATACTTGATGAAGACATGACACAAAACCTCCGGAAAGAATTGAAATAGTAGAAGAAAGAACGGAGAAGAAGATGACATCTTCTACCACGAATGAAATAGAGAGTATTCTTAGAAGAAAGGATTGAATGGAGTTGTTGAGAAAATCAACAACGAAAAGAATAAGCTTGTTGTGGACTTATGGATAACATCTCGAAATTATGAGGTGATAAACGACCACAATCAAAAAATATTGAATAGCTGAGGACAACGAAGAAATGCAAAACTCCACTTCAGAATAAAATGAAGAATTGTTTGCACTTCGAGACGCAAGAGGAAAAGATACTTGAACTCCACCAACAAAAATCTTGATGAACTCTTGAAGAATGAATTAAATCATGAAGAACCACCGTGAAGAACTCCAGTAATAAAAGGATGATGAGATAGAATGAAGGAAGAAAGAATAAGATGAGCCTTGTGGTGATTTAGATGGAGGTTCCGACGAAATGGCCGAGGAAATTTGAACTCCGGGAAAGAAAAGATGAAAACACTTGTAACTAGAATTTATTCATCACGAACAAACTCCGAAGGAAGGGATTACTTGACGATGATGAAATAAGAATAAGAATTACGTTATGCTTATCCTCATCAAATTTATTCATGACAACCGGATTTGGCATGCACCTTATTCTTGTTGAAAAAGGATTAAGGGGAACATAGCACAAAATTTGAGAGAGTCTTCATGAACCACCGATAGGATTTGAAAGAACGAATGGAATAAAATGATAATCAAGGAAAAAGAATCTTGAACGAACCACCGTAAGAATTCGAAAATGACTGATGAAAGAGACTGAATCACCGGGAAGAATTAGAAGAACCAATATGCTAGAGGGGATTTAGATGCAAAAGAACAAAGAGATCCTGAGCTGATTAAAGAACACTTGAACGAAGCACCGGGAGACTGAATCACCGGGAAGAATTAGAAGAACCAATATGTGAGGAGAAAGAATTCTTCTGGAATGTTGGCCTCCGGTGAAAAGAAACGAAAAAAAACAACTCCTGACATACTCCGGATGGTTAAGAAAAGAATGTCTGCCAAACGGAATAGTTTGAGAGGATAACATGAAGCACGAATCTTCGAGAGAACAGACAAGATTTAGAGGAAAAACTCTTCTTCGGTCTTCAAATGACGACGGAAAACACCACCAACATTTGTTAAAGCACTCCGGGAGAACGAAAAGCGGAGAGGTTGAGCCAACAATGCAACGAATTTGAAAATGATCTTGGAGAAGGCATGTGACTGATGGGATCCATTCTTATGTCACAATTGAAAAGAATTTGGAATGGCTCCGGAATAATTAGAAGATACCATTGGAAAGGGATCCTGGGAAAAGACCTGTGGGTTAGGGCCCACTAAAGAGAAAACACCACTGGAAAGGGATGTTGAACAGATAGATGATGCACCGGAACAATTGAAATATTTGAATGAGGTGACAGCCTCGAATTAATTGGAACACGGACGAATCTCCTGAGATGTCTTGAACGCTCCAGAAGGATAAGCTGGCGAGAGGCGAATCAGCATGGAAAACACTTAAGCCGATGGAAAGAATATTATCACTACCAAAAATTAGAATTGAATCCACCAGAGAAGATAAAGAGATGAAGAATGTCCACCGAGACGAGAATTCACCGGTTGAAATGATTGAGGGGAGACTGAAAAGACTCCAGACTCTGGGAAGAAGAGGGTGGGAGAGCGAGAAAACAAAGGAAACTTGGACGGGGAAACCAACGAATATCTTGAAGAGAAAACACCGGTTGAAATCATTGAGGAAAAAAAAGCAAAGACTTCACACGAGTAGGATGGATACTTGATTACGGACTCCGGCTCCAAGAAGGAAAGGGTGGGCGGGTGGGAAAAGAAGACAATTGAGGTTTGAACTTGCAAAAACGGAGAGGGTCGAATCACCTTGACGAGAAATGCACCGGATGCAAAGAGCTGAGGAACAACGATCGAAAAAAACCAACTGCGTGAACCTAAAGAAAAATTTGAATGGGAAGAGGAGTAATTCAAAACACCTATGTCAAGATTCCTCACCAGAGCGATGAAGGGGCTGAGGAGTAAAAAGAATTCCTACTCTCCGATATAACTAGACTCAGAAATTAGTTTTCTTCTAGACTCAACAACGGCCAAACTACTCGATCAATCAAGGGGGCTCCTAGGGTCGGTCGAGGCTCTGATACCAACTTGTCACGCCCAATATGCGACCCTATCCAAAAGGAACTCGAAGGTCCCACCAAGGATAGACCTGCATATTGAAACGCTTTTGCAAGGTGGATATCATTACATCAACATTACATAAAAGATGGGGATACATACAAAAGGCATGCAATGCCACACGAATAAAACATCATCTTACATACGGTGGGGTTGCAGCAGTGGCTAAGCAAGTATGGTGGCTAACATACGCAAACAAGAGCGAGAAGAGAAGCAAAGGAACGGTCGTGAAGCTAGCAATGATCAAGAGGTGATCCTGAACTCCTACTTACGTCAAACATAACTCAAAAACCGTGTTCACTTCTCGGACTCCGCTGAAAAGAGACCATCACGGCTACACACACGGATGATGCGTTTTAATTCAGATCTGGTGTCAAGTTATATACAACCGGACATTAACAAATTCCCATCTGCCACATAACCGTGGGCATGGCTTTCGAAAGTTCAAACCCTGCAGGGGTGTCCCAACTTAGCCCATGATAAGCTCTCGCGATCAACGAAGGATATTCCTTCTCCCAGGAAGACCCGATCAGTCTCGGAATCCCGGTTTACAAGACATTTCGACAATGGTAAAACAAGACCAGCAAGACCGCCCGATGCGCCGACATCCCGATAGGAGCTGCACATATCTCGTTCTCAGGGCAACACCGGATGAGCAATCCGTACAACTAAAACCAGACCTCAAGTTTCCCTGAGGGGGCGCTGCAAAGGGCTCTGGTTCGGACCAGCACTTAGAGAAGCACTGGCCCGAGGGGGCTAAATAAAGATGACCCTCGAGATCGCGACTCCCAAGGGAAAAGTAGGTGGTGGTGAGGCAAATGGTAAAACCAAGGTTGGGCCTTGCTGGAGGAGTTTTATTCAAAGCAAACTGTCAAGGGGGTCCCATAAATCACCCGACCGCATTAGGGACGCAAAATCTGGGAACATAATACCGATATGACGGAAACTAGGGCGGCAAGAGTGGAACAAAACACCAGGCATAAGGCCGAGCCTTCCACCCTTTACCAAGTATATAGATGCATTAATAATATAAGAGATATTGTGATATCCCAACATAATCCTGTCCACCATGGAGCAATCTTCAAATTCACCTGCAACTAACAACGCTATAAGAGGGGCTGAGCAAAGCGGTAACATAGCCAAACAACGGTTTGCTAGGAAGGGTGAAAAAGGTTAGTGGCTGACATGGCAATTTGGGATGCTTGAATAACAGGTGATAGGTAGCGCAGCATAGCTAGCGATAGAACAAAGCAACTAGCATAGCAATGATAGTAATGAGATCCAAGGTGACGGTCATCTTGCCTGGAATCCCGCTAGGAAGAAGAATGGGTCCATGAAGAAGACGAACGGATGAAGCCGAACCAAGCGTAGACGAATGAATCCTCACGATCGCAATGAAACGGGAACTATCGAGAAGAAGCACACAACATGGTAAACACACCACACATAGGCAAGACATGATGCACAACAAGCATGATGCATGACAAGGCTATATGAAGCTACTCATGGCAAGAGATGATGCATACAAGAGCAATACATCAAAGCAAGTTTAAATGAGGCTGGAAAATAACATATAACAATTCCGGTAAGTTCTCATATGCAAATTTAGAAATTGGTCCAGGTCTGAACAAACATTAAGTTGAAGTTTTTAAACAGCAAGTTAAGCTGCACCAAGATGATCTACACGAGATTCTAGTCAAGTTACATATAAAGTTCATTTAATTCAGAGCTACGGCCTAGAAGATATGAGCAAAACAAGTTAAACATGGCATTGATGCAAAATGCATCCAAACATCAAGCAAACACTCTCAAACATGGATGCAACATGATAATATGAGACTACATGCAATTCTAAGCAAGTTTCATATAGAGCACACTCAAAACGGAGCAACGGTTCAACACATACACTCTATACAAATTTAAAGGACAAGCTGTCCAAAACAGCAACTAGGCATACAGCAAACATCAGAACAATATGCTACAGCATCTCAACGTGAAAACAAAAGGCATGGGCATGATGTACAGGTAATGCATGACAAAACATGAACACTGAGCTATCTCCAGAAATCACTAGAACATGCTCAAAATGACATGGCAAGATTGCAAATAATAACAGGTTCACAGACACTGCAGAATTCACAGGACATGGCAGAAATAACAGCAGGTTGCCATGTTTAGAGCTATCAAACAACATGCTACAGGAACTTATCATGGCAAACAAAGGCATGGAGTGAATCTACTGATTGCATAGAACAAACGTCCCTTACTGACCATGAGCCAAAAGGGCACATCAAATATGATGGCACCCATGTAAACATGGCAAGTGATATGACAGGTTCGGACATGGCAGGAACAACAATAAGTAGGCATGTTGGTGAGCTTGTACCACTTACCACAGAGCAATACATGGCATCAAAAGGCAACCAACAGTAAGAATACATGTTTATGAAGCTAATAATGGCAAGACCAAGTTCATAGGATGCATGGATAACTAGAAAAATACATGTCCAAAACTGAACTTAATGTTAATAGGCTGACAGCAACATTATTTAGCAATTTTGGAGCAAGATTACAACAAGCTACAGCAGGCTATAAGTGCAACCAGAGGCATGGATGGATAGAGCATGACATGTACAATAAATCATC
Source organism: Triticum aestivum (assembly GCF_018294505.1). Classification (NCBI taxonomy): domain Eukaryota; kingdom Viridiplantae; phylum Streptophyta; class Magnoliopsida; order Poales; family Poaceae; genus Triticum; species Triticum aestivum. The sequence continues at coordinate 82,302,485 of NC_057801.1, read as the reverse complement.
CTGAGTGAACATCTCCAGATTATGCATAGAATGACTTGTAGAAGCAGGTTTACATAGCATCAGGATATAGCAGATTCAGACTAGCAAAACGGTAACAGCAAGTATCCTACTTCACGAGCTCGATGCACTCACTACAAGACTCACAAAAATACATGGATTGCACCCATTTAAATATGGCATGATGTAGAACAAAACACATGTAGAGCTTATGCTCATAGGATGCACACACAAAATGCAATGGAAAAGACAAATCATCAAGTTCTGTTAACATACAGCAGTTAACATCATATAGCACTCTTTCAACGATGAGTCGGGCATCAAGATGGACTCAAACAAGCATGGCACCATGGAATGAAATGATTAGAATCTCACAACGAACAATTTGATATATTACACGCACAAAACGGAGCAGCATGCATGGAGTTATGGTGCGTTGAACAGGGCATGAAAATGCAAACATTTTGGGACTTAGAAGAATTTGGACCTCGCGGGAAAGTCAACGTGGGCGGTGGATCTCGCCGAAACTTCGCCGGAGAAGGACGGAGACGGCGGCCGGAGTCGAGGGATAGGTCGGGGAAGCCGGGGGAGGACGGATCCGGCCGCGGGGCACCCATTCCCTGCCGGATCTGGCCAGAGTTGGGTGGGGCGGCGAGCTTCGGGGCGGTGGCGGCTGCCGGCGGCGAAGGGGTCGAGGAGGCGCGGTCCCTGGCAGCGGCGAGGTGAGGCAAAGGAGATCGGAGGTGTTGGGAATATAACTATTTGTGTAAGCCGCCCAGGAGGGGCCGGGTTACGCAAAGAGACTCTTCGGAGAGAAGCCCAAGGCCAAGCATGAAGATAGCGGTTCAAGAAGGGCTTAAGGCCCACTGGCGACTTAAGGCCCGTTGTAATAAACCGCTGTAATAATATTACTTGTATCATAAGGTAGACTTAACTAGTCAGCCGAGCCGGACATTGTTTATAAGCCGGTCGGGACTCTGTAAGCCGCAGGGCGTCCACCCTTGTATATAAGGGGACGACCCGCTGGCGGCTTATGGCAAGAAACAACTCATCGAGAACCAGGCATAAAATGTCTCGCTCCTTGGTCATCGAAACATCAATACCAACCCGACTAGACGTAGGCCTTACCTTCACTGTAAGGGGCCGAACTAGTATAAACCCTCTCGTGTCCTTTGTCTCGATTTAACCCCTTCAAGCTTCCTAGTTGCGATGGCTCCACAACTAAGTCTTTTCACGAGGACATCTGACGTGACAATTCCACGATAGTTGGCACCCACCGTGGGGCCAGCGCACGGTGGATTTAAGTTCTTGAAGGGCAACTTCGAAGGGCTCAAGGGATACGTGGTGGGCCGGATGACCAAAAGTCATCGCGGCAAGATCTACATCGACGACGAAGGCTGGGGTCCCGACGCCGGCTCAATTGAGTACGGATACCGGGTCCCCTTCGGCGGAATCCGCGTCTTCATTGGCCGGATCGGTGAGCCGGGCCCTGAGCCGGACAACTGCACCGACCTCGTTGAAACGGCTCAGCGTGCAAGGAAGACCCGGACTCAACCTGTCTTGAGGTGTGCCTTCGTGGGCTGCGTCCACGGAGAGGAATTTCCTGAAGGATCTAAAGATGGGGCTGAGACGACCGTCCTCTCAGACGGTGACTCGTCCACCGGCTCAACAGATTCATTGTATCAGGTGCAAGACGACGCGCTCGGGGGCTGTTCCGATGGCAGCAGTATTCCAGACCCCTGTGAGCCGCCAAGATGGGCAAGGATCTTCATGGCTGAAACTCAGCCCGGTTCAAACTCTACAGCTGCGGCAGCGATCACATCCGGATTAGGAGCAGCCGGGGCAGGCGGCCCCGTGCACCCACCGGCTCAGGTATTGATGGATCTCATGGACAAGCTTACAGCCCTGTTAACCGCCACGGTTATTCCTGCAGACAAAGATGAGCATGATGCAGCGGTAGCACAGGTGCGTGAAGAGATAGCTCAGGCCAAGGAGGCCTTGGCAGCTGAGGATACTAGACTAGCTACAGAGCGGGCGGCTCTCGACGCCCGGGCACAGCGCTTGCAGTCAGAAGCTTACCAGCTCACGATGAGCTTAAACGCATCCAATCAGGTAATGAGGAGGAGACATCAGAAGACTCAGTCTCGGTTACCTCCGAATTACGACCCTCGGGTTCTTTTTGCTACACCCGGAGCCGGCCCAAGTAACCCGGAGGCCAATCAGTTTATGACAGCCGGGACAGGAGGGCCGACTCAGCCTCGGGAGATGGCACCACCTCACGTGAGCATGCCACTGCCGCATTATGTACCGGTTCCATCGGGTCACTTTTCCAACCCCATGGAGAACTTAATCGCAGCTTCAGCGCGTTTGGCGGCTCTTCCTATGGAGGGTGATGACCCGGCGGCAGTAGAGACCCGGAGAGTCAGAGAGCTCCTCCAGACGGCTTTAGCTCAGCAAGAGACCTATTCTTACAGCCGGGACAGGATTCATTCAACTCCCCCACCCTGGGTAGCACCACCTCGCCAGAACCAGAGCCCGAGTTACAGCAGGCACATGGAGTCGGAAGCTTTGTCAAGCAACGCCCAACGCCGTAACCAGCCCAGTGGCTATAACCCGATGCAAGATCGAATACATCAGGAGAACGAGCAGGCGGCTCTGGCGGCGGCTCAACAGATGGCACATCAAGATTTTCCAGAGTACCCCACAACTTCTGTTGAGGCGGGTGTCGCCACTAGAACCGGTGGTGTTCCTTGTCTGGTTCTGGCTTTACGTAATGTGCGGTTGCCCAAGGATTTCAAGGGACCTCGAAAGGTGCCAAATTACACGGCCGACTTACAACCCGGAGCATGGATTGAGAGTTATGAGATGGCCATGGAGCTGTTGGAAGTTAGTGATGTAGTGATGGCTAAATATTTCACCATGATGCTAGATGGAACGGCCCGGTCTTGGTTAAAGGGCCTGCCACCCAATTCCATTGGTTCATGGGGAGAGTTAAAGGCCCGGTTCATCCAGAACTTCAAGGACACCTATAAGCAATCTATGTCGGTTGTGGATTTGACGGATTGCAAGCAAGAGGAAGGTGAGTCCACTACCCATTGGGTACGCCGGGTCAAGGAGATCATTCATTCCTCCGACAAGATGGATGCCGGCTCTGCAGTCCTTATGTTGGAGAAAAATTGCCGTTTTGAGCCGCTAAGACAGGAACTGGGGCGCCTTAAACGTGACCTCACGGATATGGGTACGCTGATGGCGGCTTTAGTTAAATATGTCGATTCTGATAGTACCAAGGATCCCGTGTCTGATGATGAGAAGACAGGGAAGGGAAAAAGGAATGGCAATGGAAAGGGTCAGCAGCACAACCCGGGGAATCAAGGCGGCAATAAGCGTAAGGCGGATGGTAACCCGGAGTTTGTGGCCAATGCCAACGCGCGAGGTAACAAAAAGAGATATAAGGGTAAGCCGCCTCGGTCAGGCAGGTCAGGCCCATCTCTTGAGCAACTACTCAATGAGCCCTGCCCAAAACACGGCACCCGGGAGCACCCCGCCACACACCTATGGAAGGATTGCGCGATCATGAAGGCGTTTAAAAATTCCAACACCTTCGATGGCAGTCACGAATCTGGCGGCGGCTCAGGGGCTTGCGGCTTTCATGGCCCGGGCGGTAGTTCCAATTCCGGTTTTCAGGGGAACTCGGGTGGTAATAATCAGCAGCAGTCTGGTCAAGGAGGGCAGCAGCAGCAGCAGTCGGGTTACCAAAGCCATCCAAAGCAGTTGAGTGGTGGACAGTACCACATGTTTACCACTAGCTTGTGCAAACATGACCAAAAGGTTCATAATAGGGCCGTAAATTCTGTTGAGCCGGCAATTCCTCGTTATTTGAGGTGGTCAGAGCAGCCGATTATATGGAGTAGAGAGGATCACCCTCCGCGGGTCGATAATCCGGGTCAGTTAGCCTTGGTGGTGGCACCCTAGGTTGGTGGGTATAAGTTCACTAAGGTACTCACGGATGGCGGTAGCAGTATCAATATCCTCTACTACGAGACCTTTCAGCGTATGGGGTTGACTGAGAAGAATTTGAGAACATCCAACACTATTTTCCATGGGGTGGTTCCGGGTAAATCGGCTTACCCAGTTGGCAAGATTGAGCTGGAGGTGGCCTTCGGAGACGAACATGATTCCAGGGCTGAGAAGTTAATGTTTGAGGTGGTCAAAATCAGGAGCCCATATCATGCTCTGTTTGGGTGCCTGGCTTACGCCAAGTTCATGGCCCGGCCGTGTTATGTTTATTTGCAGCTCAAGATGCTGGGTCACAAGGGCACCATCACTGTGCATGGAAGTCGGAAGGTGGCCCTGGAATGTGAAGAAGGTGACGCGGCTTATGCTGAGTCGGCCTATGTGGCCAAAGAGCTCAAATTTTATCAAGACAATGTTGACCCGGCGGACATGACCTCCCTCAAGAAACCAACTACTGAGCATGACCCGGCGTTGAAGTTTAAATCGACCACTGAGACAAAGCTTGTTGACTTTACCCCAGGAGATGCCTCTAAACAGTTCAGTATCAGTGCCAATTTGGATCCTAAATAGGAAAGCACACTCATCGAGTTCATCCGTGAGAACTGGGACATCTTTGCATGGAAACCTTCTGACATGCCGGGTGTACCGAGGGAACTCGCTGAGCACACTCTCAATATTGATCCGAAGTATAAGCCGGTCAGGCAGTTTCTCCGACGGTTCAACGAGAAGAGACGGAAGGCTATTGGGGAAGAGGTGGCCCGGCTCTTAGCGGCCGGGTTTATTGTGGAAGTTTTTCACCCGGAGTGGTTGGCTAACCCGGTGCTTGTCCTCAATAAGAATGGCACTTGGCGGATGTGTGTGGATTACACGGATTTAAACAAAGCTTGTCCGGCTGATCCCTTTGCCCTCCCCCGTATTGATCAGATTATTGATGCTATGGCGGGTTGTGAACGTTTGAGTTTTTTGGATGCTTACTCAGGTTATCATGAGATCAAAATGGCAGTTAAGGACCAGGAGAAGACGGCTTTCATCACTCAGTTTGGAGCCTTCTGCTATGTATCTATGCCATTTGGAGTCAAAAGTGCCCAGGCGACTTATCAGCGGTGTGTGCAGAACTGTTTGCACGATCAAATTGGGCGTAATGTTCATGCTTATGTGGATGACAATGTGGTGAAGTCCAGAGAAAAGGAAACCTTGATATCGGATTTGAAAGAGACCTTTGATAATCTCCGGGTCAACAAGATGATGCTTAACCCGGCCAAGTGTGTATTTGGTGTACCTGCAGGCAAGCTTTTGGGTTTTCTGGTATCAAACAGAGGCATTGAAGCTAACCCGGAGAAGATTCAGGAAATTACCTCCCTGACTAAACCGGTGTGCATCAATGATGTTCAGCGATTGGCGGGTCGCGTCGCCGCTTTAAGCCAGTTCATAAGCCGGTTAGGTGAGAAGGCCCTATCGTTGTATCAAATGATGAAGAAGGCAGACACTTTTGTCTGGAGCGATGCCGCTGATGCTGCTTTTGAGGACTTGAAAAGACAATTGTCTGAACTGTCGGTTCTCGCGGCTCCAATTGATAAAGAGCCTTTGTTGTTATATGTGGCTGCCAATTCACGAGCCGTCAGCGTGCCATTGTGGTGGAGCGTAAGGAGGTTGGCAAGGAGTATCCGGTTCAGCAGCCGGTTTATTATGTCAGTGAGGTACTCATTGAGTCTAAGCAAAGATTCCACATTGGCAGAAACTTGTTTACGGAGTGTTTATGGCCAACCGGAAGTTAAAGCAGTACTTTCAAAGTCATCCTATAACTGTGGTAAGTTCTTCCCCTTTGGGAGACATCATCCAGAATAGGGAGGCCACAGGACGAGTCGCCAAGTGGGCTATTGAGCTTGGACCTCATGGTTTGAAGTACATGCCTCGGACTGCTATTCAGTCTCAGGCCTTGGTGGCCTTTATCAATGATTGGACAGAGTTGCAGGGACCTGAGGAGAAGCCAGATAACACATATTGGACTATCCACTTCGACGGGTCCACGCAGCTAGAAGGCTCAGGGGCTGGAGTGGTCTTAACTTCCCCTCGAGGTGACAAATTTCGTTATGTCCTCCGGCTTATGTTCCCATGTACTAACAATGCAGCTGAGTATGAGGCCTTACTTCATGGTCTTCGGATGGCCAAGGAGTTGAGCTTAAGCCGGGTAAGGTGCCTGGGCGACTCAGATCTCGTCGCTCAGCAAGTGTCAGGCAAGTGGGATTCCAAGGATCCTCTCATGGCGGCTTATCGGTGTGAAGTAGATGTTGTGGCTGGACATTTCAAGGGTTATCAAGTGGAGCACATTGATCGAAGGAAGAACGAGGCAGCTGATGCTTTAAGCCGGCTCGGATCTCAACGTAAGCCGGTGCCACCTAACACCTTTCTTGATGTTTTGCATAACCCTTCTGTCAAGGTGCCTACCAAGGAAGAACTAGCGGTGCCAGACCCGGAGGCACAACTGGTGGCGGCTCTTCATGTCATCCCGGATTGGACAGTGCCTTATTTGGTTTACATGACCCGGGGTGAATTACCTGAGGATGAGACCTTGGCAAGACAAATTATCAGGCGTTCCAAGTCCATGACAATTGTTAACGGTGAGTTACATCATCTAAGTGTCACTGGGGCGTTTCAACGATGTGTGTCGCCTGCAGAAGGACAAGAAATACTCCGTGAGATCCATGAAGGGGATTGTGGCCATCATGCCGGGTCAAAATCTCTCATAGCCAAAGCTTTCCGTCATGGTTTCTATTGGCTGACAGCTCATGCTAATGCGGAGGATTTGGTCAGCAAATGTGATGGTTGTCAAAAGTTCTCACGACGAGCTCATGTGCCGCCTCAAGAATTGAGGATGATCCCAATCACTTGGCCGTTTGCGGTCTGGGGTCTTGACATGGTTAGACGTTTCAAAAGGTCTAAGGATAAAAAGACACATCTGCTGGTGGCAGTGGACAAGTTTACCAAGTGGGTTGAGGCAGAGCCGGTCAGTAAGTGTGACGCAGCCATGGCGGTTCAGTTCATAAAAAAGGTGATTTTTCGTTTTGGCTTCCCACATAGCATCATAACTAACAATGGCACTAATCTCTCTAAAGGTTCCATGGAAGAGTTCTGTCAAAGAGAACATATCCGGCTTGACGTTTCGGCTGTTGCTCATCCCCAGTCCAATGATCAGGCAGAAAGAGCTAATCAAGAGATCCTTAGAGGTATCAAGCCCCGGCTTTTAGTCCCTTTACAACGGACTCTGGGTTGTTGGGTAGAGGAGTTACCCTCCGTGTTATGGAGCATCAACACTACGCCTAACAGATCTACGGGATACACACCTTTCTTCATGGTCTATGGAGCAGAGGCGGTCCTGCCAAGTGACATACGACATGACTCGCCCCGTGTGGCGGCTTACGTTGAGGCGGATAACGAAAAGGCTCGACAGGAGGCACTTGACCTATTGGATGAGGAGCGAGACTTGGCAATAGCCCGCTCGGCAATTTACCAGCAAGACCTGTGTCGCTATCACAACCGTCGGGTTAGGAGCAGAGCCTTTCAGGAAGGCGACTTGGTACTCTGGCTCATCCAGGATCAATCTGACATGCACAAGCTATCTCCGCCTTGGGAAGGACCCTTTGTGGTCAGCAAGAATCTAACCAACGGGTCATACTACCTCATTGATGTTCGAGAGCACAAAGATTCACATAAATCGGAGGAGGAGACTCGCCGGCCGTGGAATATTGCTCATCTGCGGCCTTACTATACTTAAAGCCTTCGGCTCTTAAGATGTATATACGTTTTCCGATGTACATATTATATAAAGCAATAAAGCAGGACCTCTGTCCTTTTTTCCATAAAGATTGTGTTTATGTCTTCTTTATCAGGTGATGGACACTGACAACAGGGACCAGATCATATTTGAGTTCGGCTTTCCCTTTGGTCCGGCTTATGATCATATCTGAATCTAGCTGTGGTCACTTGGGGGCTTCCTGTTCAAACATAGGTCGTATTCGAACCAAAGAGAACATAGCTGTCGATACCCACTTGATCAGCATACTGCCAAACCTAATTGGGGGCTTCTTGATCATATTTGAATCACAGCTTAACCCCTTTGGGTCTGATGTGGATCGTATTCGAATCAGCATCATTAAACAATTCTTATGTTCACTTGGGGGCTTCCTGTTCAAACATAGGTCGTATTCGAACCAAAGAGAACATAGTTGTCGATACCCATTTGATCGACATCGCCAAAACCATTGGGGGCTATATGATCGTATCTGAATCTTGGCTTAACCCCTTTGGGACGGTTCTCTAATCGTATTCGAATCAGGAGCCTGTGAACATTACTAATGACTATAGTTACTTTTACTGTCTTAAAACCTTCTTGAGGAGATGGTTTTTATTTCTCTTCCGGTTTAGTATTGCTTACCCCAAGCTCTACATAGTACCAGATGAAGCATCCTATGAGCCGAGAAGGTTACCAAAGGGTTCGCAGGTATGCTATTGTGATTATAAGTAATCATAAATCGGTCTGTGCATGATGTTTTTTGTACTATGTTCCGGGTTATCAATACTTTATAAACCCCTGGAGCAGTAAACCGCCCAAGAAAGTTTTTGTTTGCTTTATGTGCAGAGTAAGGCAGGAAAATTTAACTTCAAGGGGACAAACGATCAACATAAGCTGGGAAATATAGGCTAAGGGCGGCTTACGAAATTGTTAAGCGCCATAAACATGCGCGAAGGCATGGCAAACATTGAGAAGTTTTTTACAAGACTCCCCGAGTCTGAATAAGTGAAGCATCGTTTGGGCGACAGATAAGACACCTGGCAGCTCATTCCTTTGGCGGGCTTGATGGCTCCGGGTTATCCTTCCCCGCCTCTCCGTCAGTTGCTTTGTCCTGGAAGGTGGACGAGGCCCAGTCAATGCCGCTTAAGGCTTCAAATTCAGCCTCATCATCTATTAAATCGGTCGGGTCCACTTCAGGGGCAAAGGTATGCTTACGCGTTGGAGGGATCAGGCTGATTTGATCATATGGAGCGTTTGGGATTCTCCGGTTTTCACTGTCATAAGTCGGTGCATACTTGCTAAGATCTGTGTCGTTTCCAATAAGGGTCGCCACGGGACGTATGGCTTTGACACAGGCGTTGAAGTCATGGTCGTCAAAGGCAGTATCGTCCTCCTTCAGACTTGGGTATCCAAGGGCAAGGTCGGCCGGGTCTAGTTTTGGGAGCCATGCTTTAGCCCGACTCAATGCGGCTACGGCTCCGGCTCTTGAGGACGCCTGCCTTAGATCTTGGATCCGCTGAGGAAGAAAAGCGAGGCTCTTCAATACGTCTTGCAGAAGGCGGGGATGTGGAGTTGATAAAGCTACAGCGGCCAAGGCACGTTGTGACCCGGTGTACAGCTGCTCCACAAGGGTGTAAACCGCCTTGAGCTTGATCAGCATGTTTTGCTTGAGGTTGGTACTCTGGGGCCTGTATGGTCACAAGCATAACAATAAGCCGGAGATGATCATCACAATAAATCCTTGGAAGATTACAATGTTTAAGGTTTTTTGGAGGGACTTACCGAAGATGGCTGAGATCATTTGGGATATCTGTCGCTTTAAGTCGGAGAGTTCGGTTGTTGCTTCTGCAAGAGATGCTTCTGCCGTTTCGGCCCGAGTCACTGATGAAGCCCTCTCATCAACCCAAGCTTTTTTCTCCGACTCAAAATTTTTCTTCAATTTCTCTTGTTCAGAGATGCTGAATTCAAACTTGGAGTTTGCTTTTTGAGTTTCAAGCTCTTGAAGCTTCAGCTGGCTCTTCAGGTCAGTAATCTCCGATTCAAAGTGACTTATGGTAGTCTGTATTGGCACGAAATTATGGTAAGGATCATGATAAGGTAACAGTCAAGTCCCAAACCCTTTACAAGTAAAGATATTTGGCACTTGGGGGCTGATGTATGCTCAAAGAATTTTTTAACTTATTTGCCAAGCCATATATACTAAAGTCTCAAGCATTTTACAAGTAAAGATACTTGACACTTGGGGACTAATGTGTCAATTCAAAGTTTCATGCTATCACCGGGTTAAATGTATTTACTTTAAACCGGACATACTAACAGTAAGTAGATTTCTAAGTCTATAGCATATTCATTCATAAGCAATAGACTTGGGGGCTGGTACAGTAAGTAAGGTTCAGGAAAAGCTAAAGTTATACCTCAGATTTATGTTGTATTTGCTTCACCATGTCAATTTCTAGGTCACGGCTATTGTGCACTTGGTTCAGATAGCCCGAGACTATATCACCAATGCTTAGGTGAGTATAATCAGTGATGTCCTGTTTGGCTTTCCGATGTTGAGAAAACTCCTCCTTGGTAGTGCATTGAGAAAGAATAGTAGGCTGGCCCGGCGCAACATATTAGCTTTTCAGAAACTCAACTTCCGGATCAGTCGTCTTGACCGGGCTAGGAATTTCCGGGTTATCAAGATTGTGGACAACGTCTTTTGCAGGCGGGTCAGAGGTGGACACCGGAATATCAAGAGCCGGTTCAGGCGGTGGCTGATGAGTGGAGCCGTCGGGAACGGATGAGTCAATTGCCGGTTCAGGGGCCACCGGGTCTTGGGATGGCTTATTCTTTTTTGCCCTCTTGCTAGGCTTCACTTGCACGAGATCAATCAAAGTGGAAGGATGAGTATCAACGTATAAGTATGGAAAGACTTAAAGTAAGAAGGTTGCATTACCCGGGAGCTGTTTTAACAACCGGCATGTTTGATTGCATCGACTCGTCAGAAGACGGAGAAGCATCCTGATAATTGGAGTCATATGAATTGAGAGGTTGGCGAATTAGACCCGCCAAAGGAAAAGCAGAAGGTAAATCAGAGGTAACCTCGGTTCGATGCTTCCTGGTTACATCAGGTAAGCCGGAGGAGAGTTCGGCGTCTTGAGTGGCCCGAGTTTGCCTCCGGTTCTCAAGCTGTTGTTGCTTCAAAAGAAATTGAGGATCTTGGTAAGCTAGAGGATGTGAAAATCTTACTTTCCGGGTCACCCTTAGGAGTTTTTGTGTTGGCAAAGGCTCTGAGTCGGAAGAGATTATAGTTGCCTCTTCTTCAACTGCTTGACTGTTCCCCGTATCCTCCTGAAAGGATAGAATGTCAGTAAAATAGCAACAGGAGAGTTAAGAAAATTAAAGAATTACCTCTTCTTCATCCGAAGAAGTATCATCCAATTTGAGCAAGTTAGAAGCGCTGGGTTTCTTCTTCTTTAGGTTCCCGTCTTGGCAGTTTTTCTTTCAGTTTTCTTGGCTGCCCTGGCTTGCTTCGCGGCCTCGTGGTCATACTTGACCTTCCAGAAATTGTCATCGGCCTGTGGAAAAAGATAAGGAATCATAAATACAAGAAGGCATAACATGTTAAAAAGTATTTTTGAAGATTGATAACTTACATTAGGGGTCGGGTTCTTCTTGCAGAAGGGCAGTAAGCCGAAGGCATTACTGGTCATAGTACCCTCCTTCAACAGAGATTGGACTGTAGCATCTATAACATCATCTGGTAAATCATTAGGACTTTGACGCATTGGGTCATCCTTTTCGCCTGTGTAGGTGCACATTAAGCCGGAGCGGCGGCTTAATGGTAGTATCCGCCAGGTGACCCAGACTCGAACCAGATCGATGCCGTTTAACCAGATCGATGCCGTTTGATCTTCCTGATGGTGGGGTTGAGGGACAGGCGCTCAACAGCGGATAACTTATCCGCCAACGGATGATTAGATTCGAGGCGCAGGGCGTGAAAGCCGGGCAGGGGCTTCTCATCAGCCGGTGATGTATCTTGGCAGTAGAACCACGTCTGGTTCCAAGACTTTGGGTGACTCGGCAGCTCAGCATAAGGAAAAAGGCAATCTCTCCGTCGCTGGATTGAGATGCCGCCAAGCTCAAGACTCGGCCTGTTGGCACGTTCATTTTGCCGGTTCATGTAGAAAAGTTCCCTGAACAATAGTAGATTTGGCTCTTCTCCCAGGTACACCTCGCAGAAGACTTGGAAATTGCAAATATTTGACACGGAGTTGGGCCCGATATCTTGATGTCTAAGGTCAAAGAAATTCAAAACCTCCCTGAAGTATTTTGAACCGGGAGGAGCAAATCCACGGCTCATGTGATCCGTAAAAACTACTACCTCCCCATCTTTGGGTTGAGGTATTTCCTCAGACGGGTTAGGGACACGGTAAGACATGACCTCCCTCTTTGGCAAATGGCCGGACTTCACAAACTCGGCAAGTTTTCTTTTTGTCACTGTGGATGGAACCCAATTGCAAGTCACAGGGGCTTTGGCCGCCTTAGGAGCCATGACGACTGTGGCCTACGACACAATAAGAAAGCTCCGGTTCAACTTTAACCCGGGAGAACTATTTAAAATTATTCAAAGTGGCGGCTTAAAGAAAGGGGCCTGATGACATAAGGGTGATTGTGCAATAAATATTAAGCCACTACAGGTGTCAAAGAGCAGTTAAACATATTCGACAAAGGCAGTTTTTTACTTCCGGGTGAAACAAACAGGTTTTACAAGTTGTCGTTATCATTTTGGATCAAACAGCTGTTCTAAAAAGAAAATCTTCTAAACCTAGAACTGGCACAGATGAAGTTCAAGGGCTCGAACAAGGCTTCTGTGCAATAGAAAGGGATCTACTTGCAATCAAAGTGGGAGCAAAATAGCTACCGCATCAGGTTTCTGCCGTTTTTAAGATCAAAAATGACGATAGTGAGCTATGAGGGGTTCCTAATAAGCAATGAAGAACACCGAAGAACTCGAAGGTCCTAATGCGGATCTGAGGTGCAAGGAATAAGAACTCACAGATGAGGAGAAGCTGCGTTGGTTTGCCGTCGATCTCTGGTCAAGATCAGGTCGATGCAGCGGCCTGAGTCGATGAAGACGAGGGAGTCGATGGCGACGGCGGCGGAGCTCGAGTGGCAGAGAGGAGAGGAAGAAGATGACTGGGGGCAAGACCTAGGTCACCCTATTTATAAGAGAAGATTGACTGATAGGGCGCGAAAAACGAGGAGATAACATTTATTATCCAGCGGCTCTGGCGCCTCGATTTTCGGGATGGTCAGTAAAGACAGAGATTCGTTGAAAGATTCGACGGAATAGAAAATGAATTAAAGAAAGGATGACATCACGCCGGGTTAAGACGGATCCAGAAGATGACGTCATGGCGGGTTAAAGAAAACCCTCTAGATAGCCAGAAGATTGAAGATTTATTCTTTAAAAATATTTTTTAGACTGACATGAACAGGTTCAAATCAATCTGGGGCCTAATGTTGGGAATATAACTATTTGTGTAAGCCGCCCAGGAGGGGCCGGGTTACGCAAAGAGACTCATCAGAGAGAAGCCCAAGGCCAAGCATGAAGATAGAGGTTCAAGAAGGGCTTAAGGCCCACTGGCGACTTAAGGCCCGTTGTAATAAACCGTTGTAATAATATTACTTGTATCATAAGGTAGACTTAACTAGTCACCGAGCCGGACATTGTTTATAAGCCGGTCGGGACTCTGTAAGCCGTAGGGCATCCACCCGTGTATATAAGGGGATGACCCGCTGGCGGCTTAGGGCAAGAAACAACTCATCGAGAACCAGGCATAGCGTGTCTCGCTCTCTGGTCATCAAAACATCAATACCAACCCGACTAGACATAGGCCTTACCTTCACCGTAAGGGGCCGAACTAGTATAAACCCTCTTGTGTCCTTTGTCCCGATTTAACCCCTTCAAGCTTCCTAGTTGCGATGGCTCCACAACTAAGTCCTTTCATGAGGACATCTGACGTGACAATTCCACGACAGTTGGCAACGGCGGCCATCGCCAGAGCGCGAGGGCGCCCAGCGGCGGGAACGGAGGCGCGGCGGCGGCGGGAAGCCGGGACGCCGGCGGAGCATCGCCGGGGCGGCGGAGGCAGCGACCGCGGGGCGCAGAGGCGAGCGAGCGACGGAGCCCCACGATGGCCGGGTGGCGCTGCGGGCGCGAGGGAGGCGCGGGCCCGTTCGGCCCAGGGCGGGCCTTCCCTGGGCCCAGGCGGGCCGCGGCGGTGGGGCGCCGGCCAAGGACGCGTGGCACGCCCCGGTTTGCTGAGGAGGCGTCTAGCGGCGGGCAGGCCTCTGGCGGCGCGACAAGTGGCGGTAGGGAATCCGCTGGCGCGGAAAACGAGGCAGAGGTGGTGGCGGCTAAGAGGTGGGAGGAGGCTAGGGGTAGGTAGGAGGCCAAAATTGGCAGGGGAGGCGTCTATATATAGAAAGTGGGCTAGGGTTAGGGGTTTTGGGAGGTTTTCGAGCCGTATGATCGCGATCGTGCGGCTCCGGACAGAGGGGGGACTAGGTGGGCTGTGAAGAGAGGCCTCGGGCTGAGAGGAGAAAAGAGAAGTGATGCCCGGAGACTGTTCTGGAGACCGAAACGTCAGGCGAAAATACCGGCAACGATACCGCTATATATTTAACGGTTGGGCTATCAAACGAGCTCTGAATGCGACGAAACTTGACAGGTGCTCTGCTACACTATAATAAGACCGCATGCCAAGTTTCAACCCATTCCGAGAACATTTTTCGGCCATTCACGCAACAAGGTAAAAAGGGGCGCCGGAGGACATAGGAGTGTCGGATTGCAAAATGAACAACGAGGGAAATGCTCGGATGCATTAGACGATCACGTATGCAAAATGAAATGCACATGATGACATGGAAATATGCAACACGCAAGCAAATGACATGGCAATGACGGCGAATAACTGGCAGACACCTGGCGCATTGGATCCGGGGCGTTACAACACTCCTCCACTAACAAGAGATCTCGTCCCGAGATCTTAGGACCGAGACGGAAGGGAAAAGGGATGAGGTGAAACAAGAAACTCAAGAGAAGAAGCAAAGAATCGAGAGCACTCAAGAATAAAAGAGGAACGACGAGAATGACGAGAATCGAAAAACTCACGGAATCAAATAGACTATGAAATCACTCCTGTTAGAACGAGATGGAAAAGGAATAATACTGAAAGAACTTAGAGGGCACTCCGGCTAAAACATGGAGGAATAGAACACGAGCTTGAGAGGATGGAATGATACTTGATGAAGACATGACACAAAACCTCCGGAAAGAATTGAAATAGTAGAAGAAAGAACGGAGAAGAAGATGACTTCTTCTACCACGAATGAAATAGAGAGAATTCTTAGAAGAAAGGATTGAACGGAGTTGTTGAGAAAATCAACAACGAAAAGAATAAGCTTGTTGTGGACTTATGGATAACATCTCGAAATTATAAGGTGATAAACGACCACAATCGAAAAATATTGAATAGCTGAGGAGAACAAAGAAATGCAAAACTCCACTTCAGAAGAAAATGAAGAATTGTTTGCACTTCGAGATGCAAGAGGAAAAGATACTTGAACTCCACCAACAAGAATCTTGATGAACTCTTGAAGAATGAATTAAATCATGAAGAACCACCGTGAAGAACTCCAGTAATAAAAGGATGATGAGATAGAATGAAGGAAGAAAGAATAAGATGAGCCTTGTGGTGATTTAGATGGAGGTTCCGACGAAGTGGCCGAGGAAATTTGAACTCCGGAAAAGAAAAGATGAAAACACTTGTAACTAGAATTTATTCATCACGAACAAACTCCGAAGGAAGGGATTACTTGACGATGATGAAATAAGAATAAGAATTATGTTATGCTTATCCTCATCAAATTTATTGATGACAACCGGATTTGGCATGCACCTTATTCTTGTTGAAAAAGGATTAAGGGGAACATAGCACAAAATTTGAGAGAGTCTTCTTGAACCACCGGTAGGATTTGAAAGAACGAATGGAATAAAATGATAATCAAGGAAAAAGAATCTTGAACAAACCACCGTAAGAATTCGAAAATGACTGATGAAAGAGACTGAATCACCGGGAAGAATTAGAAGAACCAATATGCTAGAGGGGATTTAGATGCAAAAGAACAAAGAGATCCTGAGCTGATTAAAGAACACTTGAACGAAGCACCGGGAGACTGAATCACCGGGAAGAATTAGAAGAACCAATATGTGAGGAGAAAGAATTCTTCTGGAATAGTGGCCTCGGGTGAAAACAAACGGAAAAAAAACAACTCCTGACATACTCTGGATGGGTAAGAAAAGAATGTCTGCCAAACGGAATAGTTTGAGAGGATAACATGAAGCACGAATCTTTGAGAGAACAGACAAGATTTAGAGGAAAAACTCTTCTTCGGTCTTCAAATGACGACGAAAAACACCACCAACATTTGTTAAAGCACTCCGGGAGAACGAAAAGCGGAGAGGTTGAGCCAACAATGCAACGAATTTGAAAATGATCTTTGAGAAGGCATGTGACTGATGGGATCCATTCTTATGTCACAATTGAAAAGAATTTGGAATGGCTCCGGAATAATTAGAAGAGCCAGGTAAGATCCTGGGAAAAGACCTGTGGGTTAGGGCCCACTAAAGAGAAAACAACGTTGGAATGGGATGTTGAACAGATAGATGATGCACCGGAACAATTGAAATATTTGAATGAGGTGACAGCCTCGAATTAATTGGAACACAGACGAATCTCCTGAGATGTCTTGAACGCTCCGGAAGGATAAGCTGGCGAGAGGCGAACGAGCAGGGAAAATACTTAAGCCGATGGAAAGAATATTATCACTACCCGAAAATTAGAATTGAATCCACCAGAGAAGATAAAGAGATGAAGAATGCCCACCGAGATGAGAATTCACCGGTTGAAATGATTGAGGGAAGACTGAAAAGACTCCAGACGAATGGAATTGATGCTCGAAACAGACTCAGACTCTGGGAAGAAGAGGGTGGGAGGGCAGGAAAACAAAGCCAACTTGGACGGGGAAACCAACGAATATCTTGAAGAGAAAACACCGGTTGAAATCATTGAGGAAAAAAAGCAAAGACTTCACATGAGTAGGATGGATACTCGATTGTGGACTCCGGCTCCGAGAAGGAAAGGGTGGGCGGGTGGGAAAAGAAGACAACTGAGGTTTGAACTTGCAAAAACGGAGAGGGTCAAATCACCTTGAGGAGAAATGCACCGGATGCAAAGAGCTGAGGAACAACAATCGAAAAAACCAACTGCGTGAACATAAAGAAAAATTTGAATGGGAAGAGGAGTAATCCAAAACACCTACGTCAAGATTCCTCACCAGAGCGACGAAGGGGCTGAGGAGTAAAAAGAATTCCTACTCTCCGATATAACTAGACTCAGAAATCAGTTTTCTTCTAGACTCAACAACGGCCAAACTACTCGATCAATCAAGGGGGCTCCTAGGGTCGGTCGAGGCTCTGATACCAACTTGTCACACCCAATATGCGACCCTATCCAAAAGGAACTCGAAGGTCCCACCAAGGATAGACCCGCATATTGAAACGCTTTTGCAAGGTGGATATCATTACATCAACATTACATAATAGATGGGGATACATACAAAAGGCATGCAATGCCACACGAATACAACATCATCTTACATAAGAGCACCATCCAACTACGGATGAAACACAAACAGAAACTCAAACGACATCCACCCTGCTAGCCCAGGCTGCCGACCTGGAATCTATCCCCTGATCGAAGAAGAAGCAGAAGAAGAACTCCAAAACAAGCAAACATCGCCCTCGCGTCATGATCATCGCATAAACCTGTACCTGCAACTATAGTTGTAGTAATTTGTGAGCCACGAGGACTCAGCAATCCCATTACCATGGGTATCAAGACTAGCAATGCTTAAAGGGAAAGGAAGGGGTAAAGTGGTGAGGTTGCAGCAGCGGCTAAGCAAGTATGGTGGCTAACATACGCAAATAAGAGAGAGAAGAGAAGCAAAGGAACGGTCGTGAAGCTAGCAATGATCAAGAGGTGATCCTGAACTCCTAGTTACGTCAAACATAACCCAAAAACTGTGTTCACTTCTCGGACTCCGCCAAAAAGAGACCATCACGGCTACACACACGGTTGATGCGTTTTAATTCGGATTTGGTGTCAAGTTATCTACAACCGGACATTAACAAATTCCCATCTGCCACATAACTACGGGCACGGCTTTCGAAAGTTCAAACCCTGCAGGGGTGTCCCAACTTAGCCCATGATAATCTCTCGCGATCAACGAAGGATATTCCTTCTCCTAGGAAGACCCGATCAGTCTCGGAATCCCGGTTTACAAGACATTTCGACAATGGTAAAACAAGATCAGCAAGACCGCCCGATGCGCCGACATCCCGATAGGAGCTGCACATATCTCGTTCTCAGGGCAACACCGGATGAGCAATCCGTACAACTAAAACCAGACCTCAAGTTTCCCTGAGGGGGCGCTGCAAAGGGCTCTGGTTTGGACCAGCACTTAGAGAAGCACTGGCCCGGGGGGTCTAAATAAAGATGACCCTCGAGATCGCGACTCCCAAGGGAAAAGTAGGTGGTGGTGAGGCAAATGGTAAAACCAAGGTTGGGCCTTGTTGGAGGAGTTTTATTCAAAGCAAACTGTCAAGGGGGTCCCATAAATCACCCAACCGCGTTAGGGACGCAAAATCCGGGAACATAATACCGATATGACGGAAACTAGGGCGGCAAGAGTGGAACAAAACACCAGACATAAGGCCGAGCCTTCCACCCTTTACCAAGTATATAGATGCATTAATAATATAATAGATATTGTGATATCCCAACATAATCCTGTCCACAATGGAGCAATCTTCAACTTCACCTGCAACTAACAATGCTATAAGAGGGGTTGAGCAAAGCGGTAACATAGCCAAGCAACGGTTTGCTAGGATGGGTGAAAAAGGTTAGAGGCTGACATGGCAATTTGGGAGGCTTGAATAACAGGTGATAGGTAGCGCAGCATAGCGATAGAACGAAGCAACTAGCATAGCAATGATAGTAATGAGATCAAAGGTGATGGTCATCTTACCTGAAATCCCGCTAGGAAGAAGAACGGGTCCATGAAGAAGACAAACGGATGAAGCCGAACCAAGCGTAGACGAACGAATCCTCACGATCGCAACGAAACGGGAACTATCGAGAAGAAGCACACAACATGGTAAACACACCACACATAGACAAGACATGATGCACAACAAGCATGATGCATGACAAGGCTACATGAAGCTACTCATGGCAAGAGATGATGCATACAAGAGCAACACATCAAAGCAAGTTTAAATGAGGCCGGAAAATAACATATAACAATTCCGGTAAGTCCTCATATGCAAATTTAGAAATTAGTCCAGATCTGAACAAACATTAAGTTGAAGTTGTTAAATAGCAAGTTAAGCTGCACCAAGATGATCTACATGAGATTCTAGTCAAATTACATATAAAGTTCATTTAATTCGGAGCTACGGCCTAGAAGATATGAGCAAAACTAGTTAAACATGGCATTGATGCAAAATGCATCCAAACATCAAGCAAACACTCTCAAACATGGATGCAACATGATAATATGAGACTACATGCAATTCTAAGCAAGTTTCATAAAGAGCACACTCAAAACGGAGCAACGGTTCAACACATACACTCTATACAAGTTTAAAGGACAAGCTGTCCAAAACAGCAACTAGGCATATAGCAAACATCAAAACAATATGCTACAGCATCTCAACGTGAAAAACAAAGGCATGGGCATGATGTACAGGTAATTCATGACAAAACATGAACACTGAGCTATCTCCAGAAATCACTAGAACATGCTCAAAATGACATGGCAAGATTGCAAATAATAACAGGTTCACAGACTGCAGAATTCATAGGACATGACAGAAATAACAGCAGGTTGCCATGGTTAGAGCTATCAAACAACATTCTACAGGAACTTATCATGGCAAAAAAAGGCATGGCATGAATCTACTAATTGCATAGAACAAAAGTCCCTTACTGACCATGACCCAAAAGGGCACAGAAAATATGATGGCACCCATGTAAACATGGCAAGTGATATGACAGATTCGGACATGGCAGGAACAACAATAAGTAGGCATCTTGGTGAGCTTGTACCACTCACCAAAGAGCAATAAATGGCAAGAAAAGGCAACCAACATGAAGAATATATGTTTATGAAGCTAATCATGGCAAGATCAAGTTCATAGGGTGCATGGATCACTAGCAAAACACATGGCCAAAACTGAACTTAATGTTAATAGGCTGACAGCAACATTATTTAGCAATTTTGGAGCAAGATTACAACAAGCTACAGCAGGCTATAAATGCAAACAGGGGCATGGATGGTAGAGCATGACATGTACAACAAATCATCCATAGTGAACGTCTCCAGAGTATGCACAGAATGACTTGTAGAAGCAGGTTTACATAGCATCAGGATATAGCAGATTCAGACTAGCAAAACGGTAACAGCAAGTACCCTACTTCACGAGCTCGATGCACTCACTACAGGACAAACAAAAATACATAGATTGAACCCCTATAAATATGGCATGATATAGCACAAAACACATGTAGAGCTCATGCTCATAGGATGCACACACAAAATGCAACGAAAAAGACAAATCATCAAGTTCTGTTAACAGACAGCAGTTAACATCAGATAGCACTCTTTCAACGATGATTCGGAAATCAAGATGGACTCAAACAAGCATGGCACCATGGAATGAAATGAAGAGCATCTCAGAACGAACAGTTTGATATGTTACACGCACAAAATGGAGCAGCATGCATGGAGTTATGATGCATTGAACAGGGCATGAAAATGCAAATATTTCGGGACTTGGAAGAATTTGGACCTCGCGGGAAAGTCAACCTGGGAGGTGGATCTCGTCGGAACTTCATCGGAGAAGGACGGAGACGGCGGCCGGAGTCGAGGGAGAGGTCGGGGAAGCCGGGGAAGGACGGATCCGGCCGCGGGGCACCCATTCCTTGTCGGATCTGGCCGGAGTTGGGTGGGGCGGCGAGCTTCGAGGCGGAGGCGGCTGCCGGCGGCGAAGGGGTCGAGGAGGCGTGGTCCCTGGCAGCGGCGAGGTGAGGCAAAGGAGACCAGAGCGCGAGGGCACCCGGCGGCGGGAATGGAGACGCGGCGGCGGCGGGAAGGCGGGACGCAGGCGGAGCATTGCCGGGGCGGCGGAGGCGGCGGCCGCGGGGCGCGGAGGCGAGCGGGCGGCGGAGCCCCGTGGTGGCCAGGCGGCGCTGCGGGCACGCGGAGGGGCGCGGGGGAGGCGCGGGCCCGTTCGGCCTGGGGCGGGCCTTCCCTAGGCCTAGGTGGGCCGCGGTGGTGGGGCGCTGGCCAGGGACGCGTGGCGCGCCCCGGTTTGCTGAGGAGGCATCTGGCGGCGGTGCAGGCCTCTGGCGGCACGACAAGTGGCAGCGGGGAATCCGCCGGCGCGGAAAACGAGGCAGAGGTGGCGGCGGCTGAGAGGTGGGAGGAGGCTAGGGGTAGGTAGGAGGCCAAAATTGGCAGGGGAGGCGTCTATATATAGAAAGTGGGCTAGGGTTAGAGGTTTTGGGAGGTTTTCGAGCCATACGATCGCGATCGTGCGGCTCCAGACAGAGGGGGGACTAGGTGGGCTGTGAAGAGAGGCCTCGGGCTGAGAGGAGAAAAGAGAAGTGAGGCCCGGCGACTGTTCTGGAGACCAAAACGTCCGGCGAAAATACCGGCAATTGTACCGCTATATATTTGACGGTTGGGCTATCAAACGAGCTCCGAATGCGACAAAACTTGACAGGCGCTCTGTCTACACTATAATAAGACCGCATGCCAAGTTTCAACCCATTCCGAGAACATTTTTCGGCCACTCACGCAACGAGGTAAAAAGGGGCGCCGGGGGACATAGGAGTGTCGGATTGCAAAACGGACAACGGGGAAAATGCTCGGATGCATGAGACGATCACGTATACAAAATGAAATGCACATGATGACATGGCAATATGCAACACGCAAGCAAATGACATGGCAATGACGGCGAATAACTGGCAGATACCTGGCGCATCGGATCCGGGGCGTTACAATCACAGTCTCCTCTTCGAGGAAAACCAATGCAAGCTCAAGATGTAGCAGATGCCTATCCCTCATCCTCGTCGTCGAGTCGGCGGAGGACGACACCTGCTTGACCAGACGGGCCATGTTCGGGACTGGGCTCCGCCGGGGTGGTACTGGGAGGCGCTACCTACCGGGGGGCGCAGGTTGGTGAGGAGCCCGCATGTCGTTGACCCGAACCTTCTTTGGTGGCTATCGCGTGGGCTAGTGACGGTCTAGAGGCTCGAGGACCCTGCAGAGGTGGTGCGTTACCGTGTCAGTGAGGAGGACGTGCACGTCCGTCGCTACTTGTTTGCGTTGGAGCACAGGTTCTCCAATACCTGGCAGGTTCTCCAGGGATCTCACTGGAGCTATGATCCCATGATGGTTCCTTCTCTGTGGGTGTCCACCGCCCGCGCTGATACCCGTCGTGTGCTAGGGTTTTAGTTGTATTAGTGATGTTATATGTATGACACTATTCGGGATGTATTCGTGATAATATTCGATGATGTACGGACGCATGAGATGATTTACTTTTGCTTATTGAGTGCATGCTAATTTGAGTCCTATAAGATATTTTGAAATGTATATCTTGTGTTGCTCAAATAGGATATGTGCTTGCCCAAGTGGCTGGTCATGTTTGTAGGTTACACCTCTGAGTGGCCTATGTTTTGCCGGAGTGTTGATTCATATCCGTTCCGATAAATTTCCGGCGCTCGATATGTCCTATTTTAGCAAAGGTCATGCCGGATTTTTCCGTGAATTTTGGCATGACTTGTAGGAAATATCGAGTGCCCCGGATTTTGTGTGTTGATTATCCTGATTGTTGTCTTCGATCGATTTTCAATTAATGTTTCAACTATGAACATAGGAATGTCTGACGACGAAAAGGATTTCGGTACTTGCAAATACTGCGAAGACGAGCGCGGCCTGTGCGACGGAATCTTCCTAGATGATGATAGGCGCTTCAGCATCAAGCTGGACGAGAACTTTAAAGTGGATACAGTAAGTCACAACGACAAGTTTTTTTTCGTAATTAAGCATGACATATGCTTCATTTTCTTGAACTTATAATTTATTTATTTTTACTATTCTACTAGCGTATCCCCTGCCATGCAAGAGTTTTTGTATTGGATAAGATAGGTTTCAGTCGTACTATGGAGGTAAAGAAAGTTTACTTGAAGACCGAGCATGGTTATATTTTCAACGTAACATTATACAATTCACACGACTACACCTATTTTGGATGCAAAACATGGCCAGCACTATGCAAGACTTATGCATTTGAGCCTGATATGGTTATCACCTTTGATATTCGTCCGGAAGATGATATTGAAGGTAATAACGACATCTGGGTCGATGTGCAGATGCCTCCAGTTATACCATTATGTAAGTTTCTCAACCATATTTATGTCTTTGATATTGTTTATTCAAAAATAGTTGACAACTAATTTGTATTGTCAGCTTATTTCGGTGCAAGCAAACATGTCCAGCGCTTGGTAGACAGGACCGTATATTGTGCCGGGGCTGAACTGAACTGCGAGGAGCTCAGTCATTACGTTTCATGGCTTGCGGATCTTGATACTGTCAAGACAAATTTTCTTCCTGCATTTAGAAATGTTAGTGCTGAAAACGTGCGACCAATAGTGTTTGTAATGAACTAGGGTCACATCTATTTAGGAAGGATGGTAAGATTTTACTATTTGTCCTCAGTGCATCTTTTCCATACATTATTTTTGAAGCTAAACTTCATTGCTAAGTATGTTACCATACGATGTTCTTCAACAGGGACTCCCGATGAATGTTGTGCCTTATGGGATCAAGACTAAAGGTACCATGAGTATTATTAGCTTACGGCCAAGATATCCTACAGATTACTTCAGTGCATTCACGATTAGCGATGGATGCTTAATAGTGCAAGACTGGACCAAATATGTGATGAGGGAGCGCAGACAAGTACTAGGGGGCAGCAAGCAGAAGCGCAGCCCACGATTAGGACACAGGTTCATCTGCATGCTCCAACTTGATCAAGGAGGAGAGCTACACATGTTTTATGTTATTTTACCTGAGAGAGAGCAGCAGGAGTGATTAGCTAGCTAGAAATGAGTTTGAAGATGATGATGTGCTACACTATTACTATGATGATAAAATAGCTAGTGTTGGTGGTAATGACTATGATGATTATAATTAGCTAGTGTTAGTGGTGATTAAATAAATATTGTTGGTGGTAATGACTATGATGATGATTAAATAGCTTGTGCTGGCGGATTAGATTCAAGTGGAGGCAACATGTAGTGCACATCGAAAGTACTACTAGTCCAAACTAGATCAAGTTTGGATTAGTAGTATAGTTTTGACATGCACCACATATTGCCTCCACTTGACCTAATCCACCTTCATTTGACACACTGTTATGGAAATAATGATGTAAACCTCATAACTGGTATTGTACCAATATTTGTACGATGGCGCATAAATACACTAAAAATAAAAAAATAAAAAGAATACTAGTAGCGATGGAGAGAAAACACGCTGCCACTAGTTACATTAGCAGTAGCGTGGGAGTGAACAAACGCTGCAGCTATTTGTCCTAGCAGTAGCGCGTGCGGGCACGCATTACTGCTAAGCAATAGCTGTAGCGCCTTATTAGTAGCGTGCCTACCCACGCTACTAGCGAGCACAAAACCAGCGCTACTGCTAGGGTTTTCCCTAGTAGTGTTGATACACGCCGGCTTAGCAAGTGAAGTGATGGCCTTTATTTTCTCGGGGTTAGCCTCAATACCCCACTGTGAAACTATAAATCCCAGCAGTTTACCTGCAGGTACACCAAAAACACACTTGGCCGGGTTAAGCATCATCTTGTATCCCCGGAGGTTGTCAAAGGTCTCCATCAAATCAGCAAGTAAAGTCTCCTTCCTAGACTTGACCACAATATCATCCACATAAGCATGAACGTTGCGGCCAATCTGACCATGAAAACAATTCTGGACACAGCGCTGATAAGCTGCCAGAGCACTTTTTAGTACAAAAGGTAGAGACACATAGCAGAAAGCCCCAAAAAGCGTGATAAAAGACGTCTGATGTCTACTACACAACCTTCTTCTTGTAGACGTTGTTGGGCCTCCAAGTGCAGAGGTTTGTAGGACAACAGCAAATTTCCCTGAAGTGGATGACCTAAGGTTTATCAATTCATGGGAGGCGTAGGTTGAAGATGGTCTCTCTCAAGCAACCCTGCAACCAAATAACAAAGAGTCTCTTGTGTCCCCAACACACCCAATACAATGGTAAATTGTATAGGTGCATGATACGTCTCCAACGTATCTATAATTTTTTATTGTTCCATGCTATTATATTGCCCATTTTGGATGTTTATGGGCTTTACTTTACACTTTTATATCATTTTTGGGACTAACCTACTATATGATGAAAAGAGATCCGGGGGCCGTAGGTTTCACTAGTGGCTTCTCTTGAGAAAAATAGCAAACGGTGGGAAGACAATTACTGTTGGGCAATTGATAGAACTTCAAATAATCATGACAATATCCAGACAATGATCATTATATAGGCATCATGTCCAAGATTAGTAGACCGGCTCCTACCTGCATCTACTACTATTACTCCACACATCGACCGCTATCCAGCATGCATCTAGTGTATTAAGTTCATGAGAAAACGGAGTAATGCAATAAGAACGATGACATGATGTGGACGAGATCCATTTATATATTGCGGAGATATAGATCTCATCTTGTTATCCTTAGTAGCAACGATACATACATGTCAGTTCCCCTTCTGTCACTGGGATCAAGCACCGTAAGAACACCTCTTCCCATAGCAAGACAAATATATCAAGTTGTCCAAACAAAACCCAAATATCGGAGAAGAAATGTGAGGCTATAAGCAATCATGCATATAAGAGATCAAAGAAGACTCAAATAAATTTCATGGATAAAAACATAGATCTGATCATAAACTCAAAGTTCATCGGATCCCAACAAACACACCTCCAAAAGACTTACACATATGGATCTCCAAGAGACCATTGTATTGATAATCAAGAGAGAGAGAGAGACATAGATAGGAAGCCATCTAGCTACTAACTATGGACACGTAGGTCTACAAAAAACTACTCACACATCATAGGAGAGGCACCAATGGAAGTGGTGAACCCCTCCATGACGGTGTCTAGATTGGATCTGGTGGTTCTGGACTCTGCAGCAGCTGGATCAATGTTTCGTCGACTCCCCTAGGGTTTCTAGAATATTATAGTATTTATAGAGCAAAGAGGCGGTTCGGGGGGCACCCGAGGTGGGAAGCACCCACCTAGGCGCGCCAGGAGTGTTTCTAGAATATTGTGGTATTTATAGAGCAAAGAGGCGGTTCAGGGGGGCACCCAAGGTGGGCAGCACCCACCTGGGCGCGCCTGGGCCTCTTGGCGCGCCCTGGTGCGTGCTGCTCCCCTCGAGCAGCCCCTCAAGTGCTTCCTTGGCCCACTGGCTTTCTTCTGGCCCAAAAAAATCCTCCAGGAGTTTCGTTGTGTTTGGACTTCGTTTGATATTGATTTCCTGCGATGTAAAAAACATGCAGAAAATAGCAACCGGCACTAGGCACTATGTCAATAGGTTAGTATCAAAAATGATATAAAATGACTATAAAATGATCGTAAAACATCCAAGAATGATAATATAACAGCATGGTACAATCAAAAATTATAGATACATTGGAGACGTATCAGCATCCCCAAGCTTAATTCGTGCTCGTCCTCGAGTAGGTAAATGATAAAAACAGAATTTTTGATGTGGAATATTGCCTAACATGTTCATCACATTCTTTTCTTTATAGCATGGACATATGGACTTTTATATGATTCAAAGCAATAGTCTAGTTTTGACATGAAGACTTTAATACTCAAGCATACCAACAAGCAACCATGTCTTTCTAAATATCAACACTAAAGAAAGTTATCCCTAGCCCATTATGCTCAATCATTGATACATTCATGAAACACACTCGAATATTAGCTACACCCAATGCTCAAATACGATCATAGTGCCCCTTAGTTTGTGCTTTATAAGAGAAGGTGGAGACTCAAATTCAAAATAAAAATTGCATAAGTAAAAGAAAGGCCCTTCGCGGAGGGAAGTAGGAATTTGTAGAGGTGCGACAGCTCAAAGCTTAAATTGAGAGATAAAATTATTTTTGAGAGGCATACTTTTCCTACCAACGAAAACAACTTGGAGCATCCCAACACTTTCCATGCTAGATACATCATAGGCGGTTCCCAAACAGAAAATAAAGTTTATTCTTTTTCCACCATAACTTTCACTTTCCATGGCTAACCGTATCCACGGGTGCCCTCCATACCAACACTTTCCAAGGAATTTATTATTTGACAACATAAAGTAAATTCATTTATTCATTTCGGGACTGGGAATCCCTAGTACCTTTATCGTACTCTTGTGCAATGACAAGTGAATAAACACTCATCGTGAGAATAACACATCTAGCATGGAAAATATTGGCTACCCTTTACTGCCTCGCGAGTAGTAGAGCACACAAAAGAGAAATTTATTTTGAATATTAGAGATGGCACATGCAAATTTGCTTAGAACGACATGGAAATACCGCATATAGGTAGGTATAGTGGACTCATAAGGCAAAACTGGTTTAAAGGGTTTTGTGTGCACAAGTAGTGATCAAACTTAGTGCAAAATGAAGGCTAGCAAAAAGATTGAGAAGCGACCAACCAAAAAGCGAAAAATCTCATACCCAAGCATTAAGCATAAGTAACACCGAGTAATGCACCATAAATAGGATGTAAATTTAATTGCATAACTATTGACTTCGTGCTTGCGTAGGGAATCACAAACCTTAACATCAATATTCTTATTAAAGCACAATTACTCATCAACATGACTCACATATCATATCATTATCTCAAAACCATTACTAAGAATCAAATTTATTTTGTCCAATGATCTTCATGAAAGTTTTTCTTATATCCTCCTTGGATATCTATCACTTTGGGACTATTTTCATATGTTGTTTTTGATAAGCTCAAACAAATATAAGTGAAGATCATGAGCATAATTTTTTCTTTCTCTCAAAATAATCTAAGTGAAGCAAAAGAGAATTTCTAAAAAAAATTACTAACTCTCAAATAAATCTAAGTGAAGCATGAGAGCATTTCTTCAAAATTAACAAAGCACACCGTGCTCAAAAAGATATAAGTGAAGTACTAGAGCAAGTCCATGGCTCTAAAAATTTAAGTGAAGCATAGGAGCAAGCATAGCATAATTTTTGGCTTTCTCAAAAGGGTGTGTCCAGCAAGGATTCAACACTTAAAACACAAAGCAAGACAAGAAAAGATACATATCATACAAGACGCTCCAAGCAAAACTCATATCATGTGACGAATAAAAATATAGTTTCAAGTAAAATACTGATGGTTGTTAGAAGAAAGCAGGGATGCCACTCAGGGGCATCCCCAAGCTTAGTTGCTTGCTACTTCTTTGAATATTATCTTGGGGTGCCTCAGGCATCCCAATGCTTATCCTTTTGCTTATCCTTATTCCTTAATCCATTGTAAGATAACCCAAAACTTGAAAACTTCAATCACACAAAACTCAAACAAAACCTTCATGAGATCCGTTAGTATAAGAAACCAAACCACTACTATAATTACTGTAGCAAACCTATTCTTATTTTGTTTTTGCATTATATCTACTGTATTCCAACTTTTCTATGGCAAAAACACATCAAAGAAAACAATGGAATCATCAAAACAAGCACACAACGCAAAGAAAACAAAATCTGTCCAAAACAGAACAGTCTGTAGCAATCTGAAAATTTCGAATACTTCTGTAACTCCAAAAATTATGAAATAAATTGGTGAACGTGAGGAATTTTTCTATTAATCCTCTGAAAAAAGAATAAACTTAAAATCACTTCTAAAAAAATGACAATGAATCTCGTGAGCGCAAAAGTTTCTGTTTTTCAGCACCCAAGTCTTCCCAAAGGCATTGCTTGGCACAAACACTAACTAAAACACAAAAAACACAATCATAACAGTAGAATAATTGTGCTAACGCTCAAGAACAGAAAGAAAAAAGCAAAAATAAATTTTAATTGGGTTGCCTCCCAACAAGCTCTATCGTTTTACGCCCCTAGCTAGGCATAACGCGTAGGATCTAAGTTTTGTCATCTCACCCCTTTTGAAACCAAAGAGAAAATTTCTTATCAATGGCATCTATTTTTCTATTTTGTGAAAGCACGTGACCATTAATAGTAGAGGAAACATTAAGCATGTTGCGAAAATTCATATCTAAACTATCCTTCATCTCTTTGATTAATTCATTTTGGTAAAAGCACATGAGGGTAGTGGGTTCAACATTCTTTTCCTTGGGGTGCCCAAATATGGTTTTCATCCTTTCATAAGTATCAATGGCATCCCCTCCAAGAAAACCGTTTTCAAATATAGAATCCAAAACTTGCTTGAAGGAAGAAGGTAAACCAATATAAAAACTTTTCAAGTATATCTCTATTTGATATTGGGGCACATAGCTAGCTCGGATTCTCAATAGCCTATCCCAAGCATCTTTCAAAGATTCATCAAGCAAATAGCGAAAAATTCCTGGATCATCTTCATTGAAATCATTAGAATTTTCCTTAACAACCCCGGTAAGCCTTTCCATAGCATCATTGTTTATGAGCTTGGAGAGGACAGAGGGGCTATCCAAAGCATTAAAACTCGGGAAAAAATCCTTAGCCTTTTTGGGGTCGGCCATTGCAACAAAGAAGAGAGCTTAAGCGGAAGAAAAGGAGTGCGAATAAAACGGCATTTTTTGTGAAGTGGGAGAGAGGAAAACGAGAGGCAAATGGCAAATAATGTAAATTGTGAGGAGATGAGATTTGTGATTAGGAACCTAGTTGATGTTGAAGATCCTCCCCGGCAACGGCGCCAGAAATTCCTTTTGATGTCTGCTAGAACTATGTCGGTATTTCCCCAAAGCGGAAGGGATGATGCAGTATAGCGACGGTAGGTATTTCCCTCAGTGATTAGACCAAGGTTATCGAACCAGTAGGAGAAGCTCCTCACACCACGTAAACAACACCTGCACACAAATAACAAATACTCGCAACCCGATGTGTTAAAGGGGTTGTCAATCCCTTCCGTGTACGGCGCCTCAAGATAGGCAAAAACGTGAGGTAAAAAGTGGTAGATATGATAAATAGATCGCGGAACAAATAAATTGCAGCAAGGTATTTTTTGTATTTTTGGTTTAATAGATCTGAAAATAAATGCAAGAGAAAATAGATCGCAAAGGCAAATATGATGAAAAGAGACCCCGGGGCCATAGGTTTCACTAGTGGCTTCTCTCGAGAAAAATAGCAAACGGTGGGAGACAATTACTGTTGGGCAATTGATAGAACTTCAAAAAATCATGACGATATCCAGACAATGATCATTATATAGGCATCACGTCCAAGATTAGTAGACCGACTCCTGCCTGCATCTACTACTATTACTCCACACATCGACCGCTATCCAGCATGCATCTAGTGTATTAAGTTCATGAGAAAACGGAATAATGCAATAAGAATGATGACATGATATAGACGAGATTTGTTTATCTATTGCAGAGATATAGATCTCATCTTGTTATCCTTAGTAGCAATGATACATACGTGTCAGTTCCCCTTCTGTCATTGGGATCAAGCACTAACACCTCTTCCAATTGCAAGATAAATAGATCAAGTTGGCCAAACAAAACCCAAATATCAGAGAAGAAATACGAGGCTATAAGCAATCATGCATATAAGAGATCAAAGAAGACTCAAATAACTTTCATGGATAAAAACATAGATCTGATCATAAACTCAAAGTTCATTGGATCCCAACAAACACACCGCCAAAAGACTTGCATCATATGGATCTCCAAGAGACCATTGTATTGATAATCAAGAGAGAGAGAGGATGCCATCTAGCTACTAACTACGGACATGTAGGTCTACAAAGAACTACTCACGCATCATAGGAGAGGCACCAATGGAAGTGGTGAACCCCTCCATGACAGTGTCTAGATTGGATCTGGTGGTTCTGGACTCTGTGGTGGCTGGATCAATATTTTGTCGACTCCCCTATGGTTTCTAGAATATTGTGGTATTTATAGAGCAAAGAGGCAGTTCGAGGGGCACCTGAGGTGGGCAGCACCCACCTGGGCACGCCTGGGCCTCCTGGCGCGCCTTGGTGGGTGCTGCTCCCCTCGAGCAGCCCCTCAGGTGCTTCCTTGGCCAACTGGCTTTCTTATGGCCGAAAAAAATCCTCCAGGAGTTTCGTTGTGTTTGGACTCTGTTTGATATTGATTTCCTGCGATGTAAAAAACATGCAGAAAACAGCAACTGGCACTGGGCACTATGTCAATAGGTTAGTACCAAAAAATGATATAAAATAATTATAAAACATCCAAGAATGATAATATAACAGCATGGAACAATCAAAAATAATAGATACATTGGAGACGTATCAGTAGCCAAGAGCCGGGCCAGCTCTTCCCCAATAGCTTTGTGTCGCTCTTCATTGAAACAACGAAGGAACTGCTTGACCGGCTTAAATTTAGGATCCATATTAAGGTGGTGCTCAACGAGTTCTCTTGGCACACCCAACATGTCAGAAGGTTTCCATGCAAAGATGTCCCGGTTCTCATGGATGAACTCGATGAGCGCGCTTTCCTATTTAGGATCCATCCCAGTACCAATAGTGAACTGTTGTGAAGAGTCGCTAGGGACAAAATCAACTTGTTTGGTGTCATCGGCCGATTCAAACTTGAGCGACAGGTCCTGCTCTGTGGTGGGCTTCTTCAAAGGGCTCATATCAGTCGGGTCAACATTGTCTTTGTAAACTTGAGCTCTGCCTCGGCGCAACTTGCTTCTGCGTAAGCGGCATCACCCTCCTCACACTCTAAGGAGATTTCCAGTCACCATGTACCATAATGGTCCCCTTTCCCCCTGGCATCTTGAGCTGTAGATATACATAACAAGGGCGAGCCATGAACTTAGCATAAGCCAGCCGGCCGAACAAGGCATGATATGGACTCTTGATTTTAACCACCTCAAACCACAGTGTCTCAGCCATGTAGTCATAGTCATCACCAAAAGCGACTTCCAAAGCAATTTTTCCCACAGGATATGCTGACTTACCAGGCACCACCCCATGAAACATTGTAGAGGATGGCTTGGGTTGCTTATCAGTCAGATTCATCCGGCGAAAAGTATCATAATACAACATATTGATGTTGTTTCCACCATCCATGAGAACCTTAGTGAATTTATATCCACCAACCTAAGGAGCCACCACAAGGGCCAATTGACCCGGGTTATCAACCCGTGGCGGATGATCCGCCCTACTCCATGCTCAGACCATCTTAGGTACTGCGGAACAGCCGACTCCGCAGCATGAACCGCCCTCTTATGAACCTTCTGGTCTCGCTTGCAAAGACTCATAGTAAAAACATGATACTGGACACCATTAAGCTGCTTTGGATTACTCTAATATATATCCTGACTGATGACCCTACTGCTGGTTCCCCTGACCAGAATGTTGGATGTGCACGCCATGGCTACCTTGACCTTGATAACTCAAGCTTGAACCACCACCGCCTAAGCCGGACCCCTGAGGACCTGAGCTTGACCCGCCAGGCGGCCCATTGTTATTTGATTCTGATTAAGGCTATAGTTCATGTACTCTCGCATGATAAAGCAATCCTTCAAGCGTGAGTAGCCGGCTTACTAGGCAGACTATGTTTTGGGAAAGGGTCATTGAGTATGGCTTCTAGTTAAAGGACTTTCCTCCCAAGGACGGCTTTCCATGACCGTTTTGGCGCTGGTTTTTATACCCATCATTATTGTTAGCAACTAGATCTGACCCGCCATCGGGGTTTCTCCGCTTACCACCATTACCTTGACTGTTGATGTTATGACCTTGATTACCACCCTGGCCTTTACCATTGTCATTTTTCTTACCCTTACTAGACTTACCCTCATCATTAGAACCAGGGTCTTTTGTATTGTCAGAGTCAGCATATTTAGTGAGAGCCGCCATGAGCTCACCCATATCAGTGCAATAACGCTTAAGCTGCCCGAGCTTGTGCTTGAGAGGCAAAAACCGACAATTCTTCTCCAAGATCAAGACTGCCTGAGCCACCGCGATGTTATCAGATGAATGAATAATGGTCGAGACCCGCCGGACCCAATGATGGGCCGACTCATCCTCACGCTGCATGTAGTGATCCAAATTGACAATCGTCAGAGGCTGCTTGCACGTCCCTTGGAAATTCTTGATAAAACGCGCCTTCAACTCCGCCCATGAATTGATTGAATTAGGAGGCAAGCCTTTCAACCATGTACGAGCCGGCCCCTCCAACATCATAGGGAAGTACTTGGCACAAACAACGTCGTTAACATACAGCATCTCCATGACTAATTCATAACTCTCAATCCCAGCCTTAGGAGGGAGATCAGCTATGTAATTGGGCACCTTGCGAGGACCCTTAAAATCTTTGGGCAGACGCTCATTGCGCAAATCCGGTACTAAACACGGCACTCCAACCGTCCTGGAAATTGTCCCGACTCCCATCAAAGCTGAAGGGGTAATAGGAGATTGTTGATAAGTCCCTAATTGAGCCGTCGCTGCCACCTCAGCCTCTCGGCGGGCCCTGGCCTCATCCACAATCGCCTGAGCATTAGTAAGGGGCGGGTTATTCCCATGGGGCAGGTCAGTCTGGGCCAGTCGTTGTCGTTCACTTCTGGAGACTGCGGGCGACTCAATATGTCGGTTGTAATTGCGACTCGGGAGGGAAGTTGAATGCACCTGATCACGACTGTATGAATATTTCTCTGTGCAACCGCTGTTTGCAAAAGCTCAATTGCATTTCGCGCCTCTACTGCAAAGGGCGTCTCATTAGCAAGAGGGAGCGCGTTGAGCATGGTAGCTGCCGCCACCATATATTATCCATCGGATTAGAATAATGACCAGGTGGCATTGAGAAACATGTTGAAGCGGGGTTTTGATCCCTATGGGGCGGGTCTGGCAGCCAAGGCTAAGCCGCCGCCCCACTTCCTGGCACCTCCGCGGCCCGGGCTGCACCTGGTGGGTTACTTGTCCTTGCCCCGGGCGTGTTAAAATGGTTATGCGCCTCATACTGTAAAGGCAAGCGGGTTTGATGTCTCCTTCGAAGAACTGCATTGGAGGCATTCTGATCCAAATTTAAGCGAAAAGCCTCCTCCCTTATACGTCGCATCTCGGCATCCATCTAGGCCCGTTCTGCTGCCATCCTGGTGTTCTTTGCATTAAGATCTGTCTGGGCTTTGGCCACCTCATCATGTACGTTTGTGATCTCCGCATTACGGTCCGTATGATTCGTCGGGCTGACCTCTGTTGCCAGTAAAGTCATCAAAGTGCCGAGAAGATCTGCCAAAACCTGAGTCGGCAGTCTATCAGAGCGCCAGCCCCAGCCGCCGCAGTAGCAGTCGAGCCAGACGTCATAGCTGCAGTTGTTGACGAGTTGAGAACCGGGCTAGTGCCAGCCATGAAGATAGAAGCCCTGGATGGCGGCTCATAAGAGTCCGAAAAACTGTTGCCATCGGAATAGCCCCTAAGCCCGTCTCTTGAAGCTAATAGATTGATTCCGTCTCTCTAGTCGAGGACTCATCACCTGAGTAGAAAAGACTCTCTCCTCTGTAGACCAAATTATCCGCAAGATCCAAGCCCAGCGTGAAGCCGACGAAGACACTCTTCTGGTCAGGTTGAACCCGGGCGGGTTGCATGCGCCGAGCTGACTCGATGATGTCGATGGAGGTGTCCAGCTCAAGCTCAGACTCGCTGATATTTCTGATGAAGACGTGAATTCCGCCGAAGGGGACCCGGTACTCGTACTCGATTGAGTCGGCCTCAGGGCCCCAGCCAGCATCATCGATATAGAGCTTGCCACGGCGACTCTTGGTTATCCTGCCGACGGCGTATCCCTCGATCCCCAGGAAGGAGCCCTTCAAGAACTCGAAACCACCGTGCACTGGCCCCACGGTGGGCGCCAACTGTCGTGTGGTTAACACGACAGATGTCCTAGTGAAAGGACTTAAGTGTGGAGGCATCACAACATTGGTTAGCTTAAAGGGGTTGAACGGGAGCAGAGACACGATTTTACCCAGTTTCGGCCCCTCATCGATGAGGTAAAAGCCTACGTCCCGCTCTGAGTTGTATTGCTTGAGTATCGATTACAAGGGAGCAGAATCACTTGACCTAGCTATCGATTGGTTGTCACTTGACCAAACCCACCGCAGGGTCTCACCTTTATATACACAGGTCAAGGCCCTGGTCTTACAAGAGTCCAGGTCGGATCATACTACGTGACCGACTCTGATTCTAAGTCGCCTTGCCTTACCAGGCAAGTCACCGTTGGGTGGCTTACAACATCGGGTCTCACTCCATCTTCTGGGTTTGGGCCCATGGCGGCTCATCTCATAAGTCGCCCTTTGGGTCTCACGTCTTGATCTCCTAGGCTTGTTTAAGGCCTCCTTTATTGAGTCGCCGACACTTTAACCCGGCCCATTCAAGGGCGGGTTATATCACAGCGTTATATCCCTGACAAACTTTAAACTTAATGGTTAAAATTTGCCAGGCGTGTGAGTTCCTCGTGGGTTCTTCTTTGTGAGAGATACAAGGGGAAGACAAGGTAGTGATGTGTTTGCAATAGGTAGGTGGATAGAGTAGAGTATGCACCTTGCTTTACTTTTATGGGCTTTCTCATCTTATCTCTAATAGACGCAAGTTGTAGCGAGTCTCTATAGAATGCTTAGTGCTTGTGCCGCTAAACCATTACCCCCTTCCATTGAGACATGTTCAATAATTCTAGCTTAGGTCTGATGTGAGTCTTGCAAGTAAAGTTGAGTACTCACCTTGCTTAATTTACTCATTTTTCCTGGATTGTCGCAATCCAGCCAACATCAACTCATGATGTAGGTTTGTTGATGGACGATGTTAGCTGGTTATCAAGCACACAGTGGTCTCGGTAGGTCTATGGACGTCATTTGCTTTTCTTTGAAGCATCCTTAAGTCAATTTGTATTATTTACATGTAGGTATAGTCGCTTATGTTGTATGCGTTGTATCTTTGTCGTGAGACCCTTATTGTATTATTTTGTTAAACCTGACTCTCGAGAGTTGTTGTATATATATTGTAATTGTTGTGAATTTGTGTTATCTGTGTTGTGATGCCAACCATTCCACCACATGGTGTGCACGCTCTCACATGGAAATTGTGTGAAGGTGGCGCCTTAGGATCGATATTATGCGGAGGCTAGCGGAGCTTACTAGATCTGCATAGTGTTGGACCCAAGATGCTACACTTCATCATCACATGCATTTTCACCTTATTCCCAAGTTTAAATCTATTTTATCTTTTCAACCAAAAAGTCCAATTACATATTTGTGTTTATGATGACGAGGACTTTAAAGTAAGACCATTTTGAATATATTTTTGACAAGTTTCAAAATTCAAATTCTGAAACATGGTGAAACACGAGTACATAAAACCATGAGATATTTTGTTAAACTCATTCATGATCCGACCACGATTAAAATACCAACTTTTAAATACCGTATGAAACAATTTAAATCACACTAACACGTAATGAATACCATGATGCATTCTCGACCACAATGTACACCACAATGAATTGGAACTTTTATTGCAATAAGATTTATTGATATTTATAAACTTTGACATTCATAAGAATCAGTTTGATACACATTGGCACAATGTAAAATTATGATAAGCCACGAAACATGGCCAGCTGTAATGAAACAATAAGATATTTTCTGTGAAACCGAATAAAATTTATTGATCTTTTCCGCATGGAAGTAGTGAATTTGGATGAAACAAGTTTGAAGTGTGGTGATTTAGTGCTGAAAAAAATTATTTTAAAAATATATTCAGTATTGGTGTTGTTTTAAGATCTTGTCAAAAAAATGTACAAATAGAATGTAAATCAAACTTTTTATTTGAAAATACATTAGGCATCTATTTATTTGAATGAAAGTCACTAGGGAATAGCATGTCATTTAGAGCATCGACGGCCGGACTTAACAAATCTGATCCCCTAAACGCCCGCGGACGCGCCCGGTCAGTGATCGGGCGTGTCCGTTTTGAGCCCCTATTTTTCTGTTTATTCATCCACACTTCTCATTTTCGCCCTTATATGTCTGGTCACTTGCATGTGATTGGTGGATAGAAGAAAGAGAAAGAAAAGAAAGAATAAACAAAGAGAAAAAGGTGGTCCAGGGTGGGCCGCGTCCTACGCGGCGGACTACCCGGGCGTGTCCGCGAGCCCTCATATCCTCCCTAAATTTGTCGTCAATATGAGGGCTCACGGACAGTCCAGACATATAGGGATGATATGAGGAGTCCGGTTGGGTCACTATATTTTTCTTCTCTCTCTTGTCTGGTCACTGACTGGGCGTGTCCGCGGGCGTATGACAGAGGGTTTGATGCGTCCGACTATAGATGCTCTTATGTAGATAAACACTATAGTCCCTTAAGAAAAAGGGAGAGAAACGCTATAATGTCAGATCCCACACAATAAGGCTTCCTTTAGTTTAGAGGAATCTTATAGGAATTTCATAGGATAGGATTTCTATAGGAAAAAATCCTTTAGAGCCCTTTGGTTTGTAGGAATGAAATCCTATTCCTATGGAAGGAATTCTTCCTATCCTCCACATTCATAGAAAAATAAACATTAGTCTAGACTCAATGAGAAAAATCATAGGCCTCCTTTGATTCATAGGATAGGAATAGCATAGGAATAGGAAAATCATAGGAAGTGAGATGACATGCATCTCAATTCCTATAAAGAAAGAGATGACATTTGATGCATAGGATAGAAATTTTTCCATTAAGTCCAGGCTAATGTTTTTTTCCTTTGAAATGTGAAGAATTGATTTCTATCCTATATTGGAATAGGAATCCATTACTATAAACCAAAGGGCTTCAAAGGAATTTTTCCTACAAAGTTCCTATCCTTTACAATTCCTACAATATTCCTATGAACCAAAGAGGCCCTATGATATAAATCAAAGGGCATCTTCTTTCCTATTCCTACTCATAGGATTTGAGATACATATCATCTCATTTTCTATGACTTTCCTATTCCTACGATTTTTCTATCCTATGCACCAAAGGAGGCCTAATAATGGAAATGTTGCATGCATGCACAGGTAGAAAATCATCCTTTCCTTTGGTTCCCCGAAAATTGATCCAACGTATAAAACTTATCACAAAGACATATTCTGTACTAGTCCTCAATGTATTCCGCTTTACATCCCTATTCCGTTGCGTTTTCATAATATTGGATTCTAAGTACAAATAAATACGACTACTAGATCACCACCCATACGGGGTTTCGATCCTACGCCGTGTAGGATTATTGTACGCCAACACAACGGCATCGCGCCGTGCCTCGATCTCACGAATCACGATGGAGGCTACATCGACCACCGCCAACACCCACCCACACACGTGCCTCGGCCTGACAGCGTTCGCCCTGCGCCTCATCGGGGCGCTCTCCTCGACGAGCGCGGCCGGCGGCAACCTCGTCTTCTCGCCGCTGTCCATCTACGCCGCACTCGCGCTCACGTCCGCCCGCGCCCAGGGCACGACTCGCCAGGAGCTCCTCGCCCTCCTTGGCGCCGAGTCCTGCGAGGACATCGCCGAGACCGTCCGCGGCCTGTCGAAGCACGCTCTCGCCGACCGGTCGCGGAGGGGCGGGCCGCGCGTCTCTTTCGCGTTCGGCGTGTGGCACGACGAGACCCTGAAGCTCGACGCCACCTTCTGCGCCGCAGCCGCCGAGTACTACAAGGCGGAGACCCGCGCCGTTGATTTCCGCGGAAAGGTCGGTGCATGTGGAGCCACAAATCTCTTCAGCATTTGTTCATGTTTGACACACGATTTTATTAAATTTCTAATCATCCGGCCGCAGCCAGGAGAGGCCGTGAAGCAGATCAACGCGTGAGCGGCGGCGGCGACGGACAACCTCATCGACTCGGTCCTCCCCGACGGGCAAGTATTCGCTGAGACCGACGTCATCGTCGCCAACGCCGTCTACTTCAAGGGCAGGTGGCACGTGCCCTTCTGCGAGGAGCACACCGCGGACGACAAGTTCCGCCGCCTCAACGGCAGCACCTTCCACGTCCCCTTCATGCGGGGTTTTGGGCAGCAGTACATCGCCTGCCACAAAGGGTTTAAGGTGCTCAAGCTCCAGTACAAGGAAGGACACAAGCGACCTTCGCCCTTCTCGATGTGCATCTTCCTCCCGGACGCCCGTGACGGGCTCCATGCCCTCGTGGAGATGATGGCGTCGAGCCCGGACTTCATCGGCTCGCACCTTCCGACGAGCCTTGTCCCGGTCGGCAAGCTCAGGCTGCCCAGATTCAAGCTGACCTTCTCGAAAGACATGTCTGACATTCTCCGAGAGTTGGGACTCGAGGCGGCATTCGACGAGAAAGAGGCGGACTTGTCCAGCATGGTGGAGGACGACGGCACCCACAGGCCGTTGGGTCTGAGCGGGATCATCCACAAGGCGGTCATCGAGGTGAACGAGGACGGTACCGAGGCCGCAGCCGTCACCGCGTCTATGATGGTTGGCAAAAGCGCGCCCAAGCATCCGCGGCCGGTTCCCGTGGATTTTGTTGCTGATCATCCGTTTGCCTTCTTTGTGATTGAGGAGAGGTCGGGCGCCATTGTCTTTGCGGGGAACGTCCTTGAACCCTCGCCATCGATGGAACAAGAGCGTACTGTCGTTTCTTCGTCACAACCTCCGTTGCTTGTTCGGCTAGGTAGCTAGCTAGCAGGGACTTGCAGAATGCATTAGATTAGAAGATTGTGTTTCGTGTACTTGCCGTCTGGCTCGGATGGCACTGCTCTTCGGCTTGAATCAACTTTGCAAACTTTTGCTACACCAATTTTTGTTACTTGCGTCAAAATACTACGGAGCCAGGATTTTAAGATAGGGGGCTGAGATTTTGCCTCTAGTGTGGAGACTGGTAAAAAACAACATGCACCGATTGTAGGTTAGGTTGATGAACTAAAATCTTATAATGAGCCCAAGAAAATTGGTGTGAGCTATGAACAATTCAATTCTAATCAAAAGTTTCAACAAATCAAATGCAAAAGCAATTCACATTTATGAACTAAATATTTCTTCTATAGAAGGGGATAAGCAATGTCAAACATGCTAGCGAAGGAGGCATGCGCCTAGCTGAAAGCAGAAGGTTGAAGAGAGAGGACTCTGGTTACCATGTAAAGCTAGGTGGAAGTGTATGCTATCAACAAGGACGCATGCACGTTATAAAAAGGTTCAGGCCAGGAGATTACAGAGGTTAGGAACCAGTCGTTATGGGCTTTGATCTCGACGTTTACTACAAACCTGTACAGAGGAGATCAAGCCTAACTTAACCGGATCAGGATCCGAAATCACGCGCACGCTATACATACACCCTACTATACACATTTCAACAACTACCAGTGAGCATCCAGTGAGGATAGTAAACTCTGCAGGACTTCCAACAAACATTTTCTTGCATTGCTTCCAAAAGCAGCAGCGCCCATTATTCCATGGTGAGCTTCCTTAAGAGAGATAATCTTATCTATTTCCAGAAAGGGCGTAACGTTAAAAAGCAGTCATCGACGGCAGTTGGGCAAGAAAAGCTTACTGCTGGAAGACAATCATCTTGCTCTGGGCTGTGATGCCGAGATAAATTTAGATCTGTCTGTCCAAAAAGAGCCACTGCCTTTTCTGGCTGCTGCGTAAAAAAACGTCGGCAGCATTTAATGTCAAACTCACTGCAACAAGGATACAGATTAGGAGATTCATTAATACATTACCAACATGAAAAATAACACCTGCAGTATAGGCACAATGAACCTACCATTGCCAGCGAGGGCATAGCAGAAGCATGGCATCAAGGAGTATACAGTCTGCTAACAGGGATGCAAATCAAAGGACCTGGATGAGCGGGGGCGTTTAAACGAAGATGCAGAGTTGCTTCCCCCACTTCTTCTCTTCTCATTAACAGCATGGTCAATATTTCCAGAATGTGTACCCATGATGTTACTAATGTCAACCAACGCTCCAGCTGGCATATGGAGTCGCTGGGCCTTATTTTTAGTGTCATTTGCACTGTCAGTTTCAGATAAACACATGGAAGAGGGCTTCGGGACCTTTGGAATTTCACTGATTGAACGACTCCCAACATGAAACATATTGGGTGGTTTGTTAGTCGCCGGGATAGCAGGTGCAGCATTTTTAGAGGATCCGGTGTGCTTCCTACCAGACATTGTCTGGTGGGAAAATGTTGCAACTTCGGTTTTCCCATTGACCCTACTTATTTTTGATAAATCAGGTCCACCTTTTGGGGCAACGGTTGAATTTGGCATCTCAACATTACATGCAGATGCCAAAGGGCGGCCTACTAAATTATTTGTTGAAACCACAAGATCAGATTCGCCGAGAAGGCTTCTCGCGCGTTGAAGTGCATCACTAGAAATAGCCACTGATCTGCCTCCCGCGGTACTGAATCTGATAGAATGCTCACCAGAATCAGAAACTGTGTTATTAGAAAGTTCAAATGGCCGGTGTGGTTCCTTATGCACTTGGTTTTCTGTTGAACAAGATGCAAGATCAAGCCTCTGTTCTGGATTTTTCCGCTCAAAATTTATTTTAGTGCCTAGCTTATCGCCCACATGTCCAAAAAATTGTGTTGAAAGGGTATTCTCCTCCAAGCCCAACAAAGTAGCAGCTCGAGATACACCAGCTGAAGATATATTAACTGTTTTTGCACAGCTTGTCTTGAGAGGTGAAGCAAAGACAGGAATATTTTTGTCCAAGTTAAGGAGATTATGATTATCTGGCAAAGAATAACTCACGATCAGATCTCTTTAAATGGCAAATGTGTACAAATTAAAATGCACTAATATTATGCAATAAATGTTGTGATTAATCATCACATGATTAATTAAGGGAATCTCCCCTTATCCAAACTGCCACACCGTTGCATCCCGCAACCTACGCAAGGTAGTAACTGCCTCATGACGGTTCTCTCCCGAATCGGCGCCTCTCCAAACCGACGCCTGAAGGCGTCTCCCCATGTCATATATATATACTGTAAACATGATCAATGAAGGAGACAGTTGAATCATTTGTTGTCTCTTCGATTGTCTCTCTCGATTGTCTATCGATTAGTTCCAATACGTTATCAGCACGCTCCTAGCCAAGAGCGATTTGGCCGAGAGAAAGCAACCGGAGTTGGCGTCCTCGATGACTGAAGCGCGCGATGCAGCCCTCGTGCCGTCGTCTCCGGCCGCAACAGGAAGTGAACGAGAGAATGAAGAACAAGGGCATTGGCATACGTTGATCCAAATTTCTCTTTATAGAACGTGAATCAACAAAAGGTACGATGCCTCACTTCATTACCATCTTCGCTGGACTGGTGGTGGCGCTCATCGCCATCTTGCCATCAGCGTCTGGCCTCGACCCCGCGCTAGACTGGGCGAACGGAACCACCGGCTTCGCCTCCCGCGACGGAAACGCGCATCCGCGCAGATCGGCGGCGCCGGCCCTCTACAGGGTCGCCCTCGGCATGCGCGTCATGAGCAGTCGTCGATGTTGATGCAGCCGCGCCGCGCCAGGCCGTGGCCGCCCTCGCGCACGCCCGCCCTGTGCCAGGCCTCGGCAGGCCCGCGCCGCGGCGGCGCCCTCGCCGCACACAGGCACTTGTCGGCGCCTCGTGGCCTCCGCCTTCACAGCGTCGAGCAGCCGCAGCCCGCCGTCGACTAGCCACACTGCCCGCAAGAGAACTTGGGGCCCTGCAGCGCTCGGGCCGTGCCTGGCATCCGCCTCCCCGGCGACTCCTCTGACGAGGAATAGCCGGCTGGAATTCCTCCCGTCGCCCGTGATGCGGGCGACCGGCCGTAGGTGCCTCCAAGGAAGAGCGCGGCTGGAGTCCCTCCGGTCTTGGTCATGTGGATTAGGGACCGAATCTACTCCTCATGTGGATATCCCTGTCTGCTCTTCCTTATCCATTCGGCCGGTTGACCGGGCTGCACCTGGCTGGGCTGCCCTACGTGTCCTATTTGCATGCGGTTGAGCCACCAGGTGCTCATGCTAATTTGCATTATTTGCTTAATTGCTTGTATTTTTAGCTTCTTTTACATATTAGTGCTCCAACAACTATTGCTATTTATTAGCATTTGTCATGTTTAGGCCAGATCTGCATTTCAATCATCTTCTATTGAATTTTAAAATTTCCAGAGATACATGGTTGTTAATGCCTGTCATGTTCTTTACCGATACAACGACATTGTTTTCGCACAACAATGTTGATTTGCGATTGAGAAATTTTTCTCGCAAAACAATCTCATTGCGATTGAAATTAATTTTCTCTTGCAAAATATTAATTCACTTTGCTAAATTATCTTGCAATTTGATACAAGATCTTATTTTAATTCGAGATCTACACAATTCAAGTTCTCACTTGAACATCAAATTTACAACATCATTACTATTCATTACAATAGTAGTGTATTTCCGTTGAGTACGATGTATTCCGGAATGTATGTATCTCCATGTTCGCTACATGTCGAGATTAATACGTCTATTTGCAATTGAGATTTTCAATTTCTTGCAAATACATATGCAAAATTCAAGGTGTTATCCTTAGCAATTTGAGATTCACACTAATGATTTCGAGCCACCTTCTTGAAATCTATTAATTTTGCAACATTAAGATGTATTTATATTACACAATCTGTAATATAAATAAATTACCAGGTTTTCACCGGGAATGATATGTTCTATGTGTTTACCACATTGACATTCTTCATGAACATGTCACAGCGGTCGAGGTTGATTTCTCCAGCACAACAAACTTGTAAATTTTTGACAATAACATCTCCCTCATTATATTAGGAAAACACAAGGTAATGAGTTGAATCTACTGCTCATGTGCAGAATATCTCTATTACTGTGAGATCTGTATGATCTTCAATGTGTTATGTTCCCACAACTGAGGTTGAGCATTTTCAAGTTATACACCTGAGTCAATTTTTTGCATTCTTATTACAAAACCATGATGGTTTTTAATTTACTTCTTGTAAATTAATTATCTCTGACTTGTCCCTATAAGTAATCGATGGCTAACAATTTGAGGCACTTGCCCTCAATGGGCACAACTTACTTAAGCGGGTCATGGACATCAAGATCAGTCTTGTATCCCATGGAATAGCGCGTGCAACCCAAGCCACGCCACCGGGACGCAAAGGGCCTCAAGGGTAATGGTTTGAAACTCACTTCAAACCCTCAACCTGACACCATCAAGCTGTCACGAGACCCTATGAGCATGGAGAGCATGATGGTTGAATATGCATCAACAGACATGTTTGGAGACTATACATTTAGTCCCTTAGTCTCCTTAGTGATCTATTTATTTATGTCCATTTATGATGTTCTAATAAGAACATGATTATTATTGTCATTATATATTGTATATCACAATATATTGTATCAGCACTTTGATACAAATTCATTTGTATGTATTCTATATATCCCACATTAATTTTCTTGAGAATCTTCATGTCTATATATAGATTTCTACGGGAGTCAATCCAATGAAAATTGATATGTGCCGTGTGGGCATATGCACCACAAACTCTATACTCAGGGAAGTCTAATGTTTACGCTCTCATTGAGAGAAAGGAGATATTTTAAAATCGCTGGATGCGATGAGGTATTTGTTGACTCAACTCGAGTCATATTTACTATCCCTGTGGGTACTTGAGTAATTTCGGGATGCTTTATTGCTTCCCAGGTTTAAC
This sequence comes from Triticum aestivum, assembly GCF_018294505.1. Lineage (NCBI taxonomy): Eukaryota > Viridiplantae > Streptophyta > Magnoliopsida > Poales > Poaceae > Triticum > Triticum aestivum. The sequence continues at coordinate 82,257,573 of NC_057801.1, read as the reverse complement.
TCGTGCCCTACTAAACTATAGAGGTATCCGTTCAAATAGTTTCCATAGCGAAACTTATGATGACAACAAAGAGGAATGCATTCTCTTTACCATATGCAACGGATATGGAAAACATATTCTCTATCTATCATCTGGATTGTACTATACATACTACAAAACCCGTAGCACATGTTGCGCCCGTGATAGTTTTCCAAAATGTCTTATACATCGCAAACTTGGCATACTCGCCTTGGTCATCGAGACATTGGGTTGAAACTGAAACTATCAACAATTCTAATAGTTTATGATTGTTATGATGCTAAATACTAACAATATTTGGATTTTGTGTGCACTACATGTGACACAGGGAAGCTAATTTTAAGGCTCGCGCACCTTAAAGTTTACGTTGAACCACTCAGACTCCTTGAATGCATCAAGTTGAGGTAAGTGACTCTTCCCATCCATTGACTAGACTATTCAGGTGTTCCATGGTTCTATAAGACACATCTACATGATGGTCTCAAGTGTGCTTTATTCACACGAAACCATTGACTCATTATCCTGACATCGATTTCAAGCAAATCGAATGGATAGCATTTGCAGAATTCTCCTTGAGTGCCTTTTTCTATGGCCCTAGGATTGAAGTTTAGCAATTTGTTCTAATGTCTAGACTCAAAATGGTTTGGTAGAATCCCATCCAAAGAATTGGGCTCATTGCATGATCTTTACTTTGAAATTGCAACTTACCAACTTTACGTTGGAGTCATGGAGTTTTACACGCTCATGACGAAACTGCATAATTTTATTCCCCTCTATCTTTGATACGTGGAAATCTACCAAGTATTTCCTATCTGTGGTAATTCGGTTACACACCGATATCATCACCCCGACATACATCATTGGCCCCTCAACATATAGTTGGGATCTATGTGAGGAATAACTGTATTACCGTCAATACCTCAAGCCCCTCACATGGGGAGTTATTCAAGGCCAGTATGTTGATTCAATGAGGAATATTTCCAGGCATTAGGGGGAGAATTCAAGTACCATAAAGAATGCCAGGAAATTAGTGGAATGTTCAACACATTTCTGCCTCATATCCACGTAATCAAAGAGCTGAACCATGTGTTCAGTAGATTTGCAACATATTGCAAATAACCTGCCAGATTCATTTACTGACTATAAAGGTGTCACACAATCCTACAATCTTGCAAAAGTATGCCTGAAAGAGTGGAGGTACCAACAAAATCCACTCCACTCCCCGTTCAAAGCAACAGGGGGAGAAGTATGGCAATAGTACATCAGGATTCAGCTTCTCGCAAGCAAGGATATCAAGGCCTGTGAATCAGTAAATGCAAGTCAACTTCACCGGGACACCTAATGGGTAGTATACACCCAGTGGACGGGAAACCTCCACCAACCCAGGTCATAGTGCACACAATGACCGGGACATCGGAATACCCGACTCAATCGCATTGGGAAACCGCGAGCAGTCACCATGGGTAACGATATTTCCATCAACTATATATTGATATATAGATTCTGGAGAATCATATAATCGGAAGTCTATAATTGTCAACATACATTTCTCAACTAGATTGAAAAAACCTTTCAATTGATTCAGATCCAAAGACCATGGCCATGGCAAAGTGTGAACAACACTCGGACTGAACTCAAGCAAAGGGTATAATCTAGGTAGAAATGATCTTGCTCAATAATGGGAAGGTATCCATAAGCAATACCTACAACAGTTTTCTTCTGGAAACAGAATTGAGAACAACGAGGTGGTGAAACAAAAAGCAAGTATTGTAGCACAAGGGTTTACACAGATACCTAACTATTCTCCAGAGGTGGAATCTCATTCCGGTAACTTATATAATTGGCAGTACAAAATCATCTATCTCTGCAGTTGATAGATGTAGTGATCGCATATCCATGTGGATCACTAGATTCAGACATATATGATGATTCCCAATGGAATCTCAATTCTGAATCGAAATACAAAATGCAACATACATTGTGTAGAATCAGTAAGTCACCATACGACTTATTGTTGTGGTACATATGGTACAACCGACGTAGTGGGTTCCTTATGCACAAGGATTACTCCTACAATGATGATTATCCATATTTGTGTGTCTGCAATGATGACACGTGTAATCATCTAAATGACGGAGTTTAAAATGAAGGATTTGGGTAAACCAAAATACTGCTCGTTACTACAACTTGAGCACCTTCATTCATACATTATGGTTTACTATGTTGTCTATATCCAAAATATATTGGAGAAATTCATTGTGGACAAATCTTATCCATCCATAACTCTCATGGTAGTTCATTCTCTAGACGTAGAGAAAGATCTATTTAGACCAAGAGATGATGGAAATGAGATATTGGGACTCAATGTTCCATAATGCCATTGGATCCACCAAACACAATTGGTTGGTACTCAAGAATATCTTTCGATATCTCCAAGGCATCAAACATCTTGTCCTGGTTTTTCAGTTTCACAGAAATGTGAACACCGATATCATTGGATACATCGATCAGATCCCCACTATGTCAGATCGTAGACAAGCTTAGTGTTCCTACTAGGTGTGGTAGCCCTTTCATGAAGAGTCTTCGAAACAGACCTCATGGCTACATCCACCAACCATTATCTCAACGATAATGTTGCTTGTGTTGCCCGGATGCAAATAGGTTACTAATAAGCAATATCTTTATATTGCACATCTTGCAAGTCAAATCATGCAACTGATTTGTTCACCAAGTCTCTACCAACTTTTACATTCCACAAATATGTTCATGGAATTGGTATGTGACGGCTTCTAATTTTGCAAGAATCAGGGGGAGTATCTTCCTGAATTGTTCCTATTCAATGCATCATATTATACTCTTTTCCCTTTATGAGTTTACTATACAGGTTCTCATAAAGGTTTTTAATGAGGTAATATCAACACAAGATTATATGGCATACTTTCCGTTTTCCCCACTGGGGTTTTTAGGAAAGTATACACGACATATTATTGTTCTCCAAACTCTATGGTTCTATCATATTGGTTAACCGAGACAATAACTATTATATGTTGCATTATTTTCTCCTTATTTTCCCACTGGGTTTGCAGGAGTTTTGGCAACATATCAAACACTATACTCCTCACATTTTTCCCACAGGGTTTTTAGAGGAGACTCTTTACAATATATAATGCTATTTGGACAAGCGTAGATTAGGGGGAGTGTTGTGATTAATCATCACATGATTAATTAAGGGAATCTCCCCTTATCCAAACTGCCACACCGTTGCATCCCGCAACCTACGCAAGGTAGTAACTGCCTCATGATGGTTCTCTCCCGAATCGGCGCCTCTCCAAACCGACGCCTGAAGGCGTCTCCCCATGTCATATATATACTGTAAACATGATCAATAAAGGATACAGTTGAATCATTTGTTGTCTCTTCGATTGTCTCTCTCAATTGTCTATCAATTAGTTCCAATAATAAAGAAGTGCATGTTACCACATCAACATGCCACTCCAATGCCTGACTTGATCATTGGACAGCTCACCGTGATCATACATTGTATTCTTGACATTTGGTACTATTGAAAACATACATTTGCTTATTATGATTTAAGAACGATACATTCTAGACAGAATAGGCTAAACAGCTGCCTCAAAAGTCGAAGGCAATAAGTGTATCATTCTAAATGAAAGCTGCAACATAATCAGGTTACACATTGGTCGTTCAGTGCTAGGCTTTACTTCTGTTAAGTTGGTCTAATTTTTACTAAAAAGCATTACAGAACCTTGGGATTAGCACACCAGTCTAGCAATGACCAGCTGCATCGAAAGTTTAACAGAATGCGTGATGGTTAGCTAACCTATGGGCTGAGCGGTATTGTACAAATGAACTAAAGGACTAGTTTGAGAATAGACACTTCAACTAGACATGCATGCTGAACTTCTATACCATCTTCTATTGAAATAACGTAGCAGTGGCTGCATCAATGAAAGTCTCAGAAAAAATTGATTAGCTGTTATACCTCTGTTTATTTTGACTTCTTCCTCCAGAACAACCTTTGCTTTCTGCACTGAGGTTTCACTAATCAAGACTGACTTTCCAGATCCGGTTTGAAACATTGGCAGTTGACTTCCACAGTCTTCGTATCCTTTCAAAACAATATTGCATATGTCAAAGGAATGGAAAAAGGAGTCACGAGTTGCTTTTAAGATCCAAATGTAACGAACTCTGTAAATGCCCCCACTATATAACCCAATAATTCCAAAAACTACCTTTCTCCATGAAGTTTCGTTGCTCCAAAAGCATACTGGCCTTATGACTTGAACTTCTATTTTGGGGTACAAACTTTTGTATTCCAGCTTGGAACGCTGCCTCTTCAACAAAGGCTTCTCCATTGCAATTGTTTACTGGTTTGCACATACAAAGCAATTGTTAACTGAGTGCAGACATTAAAAGTTTATTTCTACCTACTATTTAGACCCGTGTGCACGAACTCTTAATTCAGAACATGAAAGTACCACTTTTGACTGCTTCTTCAGCCTCTAAGATACACAATTCATTTCTACAGCCATCACTTGCCAAGATAGACCTTCCTAATCCAGTTTTGAACATGGAAGTGTCATGGCCACCATCTAAATGAGCTTCATCTAACAGACAGAAAATTTGATTGTCAGTAAATATAAATGCATATTTATCACAAATTTAGTGACAAGAGACCACACTTGCTACAAAACCATTTTGTGTGTTTAGAGAGCAATTTACCTTCCAATTCCTTTGCAATATTCCTTGGCTCTAGAACTGCAGTTGCCCTCTTAACTGAGCTCTTACTTATAGCAATTGACCTCCCTAACCCAGTTTGAAACAACGGCAAGTGGTTGCCACCCTCATGATTTTTCTCCATTCGAGTGACTGAAAAAGATTATTTGAAATATGAGGAACACCCCAGATGTGTCGGTAACACAGACACAGTCAGCTTGAGAAAGTCAAGTACCTTGCATTGCACTATCTCCATTTGGTGTAACACTTCTATCAGTCATGATCAAACTGCTACTCATCAAAACAGACCTTGGCGTTTCACTTTGAAGAGTTGTGGCATAAACACTGCTATCTCCATGTCCTGAATCTCAAAGAATACAAGGAAAAAATGCTGATCTTCTGCATTAACATTACACAGATAAATAACAAGGCCATATGTCTATGTACCAGTTGTTTTAATTTTTTCTTCCTCCAATACTGCCCTTGCCTTCTGAACTGCGCTCCAGCTCACAGCAACAGGCTTCCCTAATCCTGTTTGGAACATTGGGAACTGGCAACCAGTATCCCAATGTCCTACACAGAAAAGTACCACTTAGAAATAAAGTGTGTAGCTGTTTGGATAAATCAAAGGACAGATAGTCCAAGCTTTTTTTCAAAAGACCCAGGTACTCCAATCTTACCACTCTTTTCCGCATCTCCCTTATTCACCGCAGCTCTAGATCTCTCAATGGATCTTTCACTGATCGTGACTGGTCTTCCTGAACCAGTTTGGAACATCATAGGCTGGTTAGGCCTACCAAAACTCTCCATATTTTCTAATAGGAGAGGAATGCCATCATAGTTCAGTACACCAAAAAAAGCCATGCGTTTCACAATAACCAGGCAAGATCATTAGCTCTGAATGCAAATAGCAGAATAAGCAAAGCTCACCCTCGCTTGTATTATTATCCTTCAACACAGACTTAGCTTTCTGAACAGATGCTGAACTGACTGATACAACTCTTCCTGAACCAGTTTGGAACAACGGAAACTGTTCCATGCCGTCCACACCTGCTGACAGAGGGGTCAGTTATTCAAAAATTTAAGGCATGCTTGGAATTTATTTCTTTAAGAAACTATCCAAAACTTTTATTATACTCTCATCATAATGACCTTGTTCTGCAGCTGTTAATCCCTCCAAAACAGCTCTTGCCTTATCAATAAAGGTCCGGTTCACAGGAACCGGCCTACCAAGTCCAGTACAGAACATTGGTTGTATGGCAACAGCAGCACTATAAATAACTACTGCCTCCGTTCCTAAATATTTGTATTTCTAGAGATTTCAACATGTGACTACATACGGAGCAAAATGAGTGAATCTACACTCTAAAATATGTCTACATACATCCGTATGTTGTAGTCCATTTGAAATGTCTAGAAAGACAAATATTTGGGAAAGGAGGAAGTATTGTGCAACAAAAGTGACAACAACAACAACAACAACAACAAAGCCTTTAGTCCCAAGCAAGTTGGGGTAGGCTAGAGGTGAAACCCATAAGATCTCGCAACCAACTCATGGCTCTGGCACATGGATAGCAAGCTTCCACGCACCCCTGTCCATAGCTAGCTCTTTGTCGATACTCCAATCCTTCAGGTCTCTCTTAACGGACTCCTCCCATGTCAAAATCGGTCAACCCCGCCCTCTCTTGACATTCTCCACACGCTTTAGCCGTCCGCTATGCACTGGAGCTTCTGGAGGCCTGCGCTGAATATGCCCAAATCATCTCAAACGATGTTGGACAAGCTTCTCCTCAATTGGTGCTACCCCAACTCTATCTCGTATATCATCATTCCGGACTCGATCCTTCCTCGTGTGGCCACACATCCATCTCAACATACGCATCTCCGCCACACCTAACTGTTGAACATGTCGCCTTTAACGAAAAAGGCTTTCGCCCCGCTATATTGATATAGCAACCGCCCGATACAACAAAGAGTCCAATGCTGGGGCAAACAGCACAAGCATGCCCAAAAGAAACAAAAGAGAAAGAAGAGAGAAAATAATGTCCGCAGCGTCGGATCGACGAAAACGATGATAACCAACCCAAAACCGTTGCGCCCACCGGAGATGTACCACCTCGCTCCAGGCACCTCGAACCTCCGCATACCAAGCAGCACCTTCAGGAAGGAACACGACGACGATGACGACGCTGCTGCCCGGACAGGTCCTAGGGTTTCCCCCGGTACGCGGAGAGGCGTGGGGAAGGGGAAGACCCGACGCCCTTCAGGAAGGAACGATGGCGCCCACGGGCGTCACCGCGTCAGAGCCGGCAAGCCGGCCCGGATTTCTCCCATCCGCCAAACACCCACAACCCCGAACGGTCCGACGCGCACCACCAGACAAGCCACCCACGAACGTGCGCCACCACGGACTTGCCATCATCACCGCCGCTTCACCGTGGTCATCGAAGCGAGACCGACAAGGACGAGAGGGAGCAGCCGGGAACGAGGAGCGGCAGCGAGAGCAGCCACGCCGGAGGACACAACCTCCACCGCCATCGGCGGTCACCGACCGGACGCGGCAAGGGGAGCGTACCAGGCCCTCGAGGCCCGGCCAAGCCCAAAAGGGGCTCGTGAAGCACCCGTCGCCGAGCTGCAGTAGACGTGCCGCCGTCTCCACCACCCCCCGCACGAGCCGCACCACCACCGCCCCGGCCGGAGCCGCCGCAGGCGAGACCGAGTCAGGCCCGCCCAGACCCAGATGGGGCCCAAAAGGGCCCAGATCTGGGCCGGGCGGGCGCCGCCACCATCCACCGCGCCAGCGCGCCGCCAAGGGGCTGCGCCGCCGCCTCTAGGCCACCCGGAGCTGCGCCGCCTGGAGCAGCCGCCGCTGCCGGAATCACCGTTGACCGAGGAGCACCGCCGCGGGACGCCACCACCCGAGCCGTGGCACCGCGCGCGGGGAAGGGACGGCCGCCGCCGCCGCCAACACCACGCGGGCAGGGCCCGGTGGCGCAGGCCGGCGGCGGCGGGAGGAGGGGAACGGGAGGGGGAGGCGCTGGAGGGCGGGGAGATGGGCCCCCGGTCGCCTCGCTCGGGGAGGCGACGCGGGGGGCGGGCCGGGAGGGAGTAGGGAGGCGGGGGCGGCGCGGCGCAAGCGGCCGGAGGTGCGGGAGGGTGGGGGGAGGGGGCCGGCGGCGGCGGCGGAGCGGGGGGAGGAGCGGGGGGAACCCTAGGAGGACTTAGTCGGGTTCAGGGTTAGCGGCAAGAACAGAATGACCCATGTCGCCTTTTAGTCGGCCAACACTCCGCGCCATACAACATTGCGGGTCGAACCGCCGTCCTGTAGAACTTGCCTTTTAACTTTTGTGGCACTCTCTTGTCACAGAGAATGCCAGAAGCTTGGCGCCACTTCATCCATCCGGCTTTGATTCGATGGTTCACATCTTCATCAATACCCCCATCCTCCTGCAACATTGACCCCAAATACCGAAAGGTGTCCTTCCGAGGTACCACCTGGCCATCAAGGCTAACCTCCTCCTCCTCACAGCTAGTAGTACTGAAACCGCACATCATGTACTCGGTTTTAGTTCTACTAAGCCTAAACCCTTTCGATTCAAAAAAATTGCTAAGAAAAACTGGAAAATATACCAGAAGTTCTCACAAAAAAAATGCAGCCATCAATTTGGTGGACCCTAATTAGTGTAAATAAAACTATGTTAAGTCACTGTATATTATTATGGGGTAGAAATGCCCAACAAGCTAGGCAAGAAATGCTCAACAAGCTAAGCACATCTAAATATATCTTCAGTTGTAAGTATAACAAATAGTCAGGCAGCTGCGGAAAATCTGGCTAGTTTAATAAATATTCTATTATTATTAATTATGACATAATTTCTAGCGGTACACAGGATGAACAAATCTTAAATTACTCCGAGCCATATAAATGTCACCATGAACAAAGTGATAACAGAGCACTTTCAGCATTTATATAGAAAATAAGCAGGTGTTAAACTTCCTACCTTCTAAAACAACTCTTGCCTTTTGGATTGAGTTCCTGCCCAGCAAGGCCGCTTTTCCTGATCCAGTTTGGAACAATGGGGGCATGGTGGTGTTTTGCACTCCACCTAAATTTCATAAGATGGAAAACTGATAGTGATGCATAACCTCAAGAAAATAAAGTTCGTACAGCTATCAAACCAAGGCACTTTGATGCTATTGTTGCAACATTCAATCTTGTCTGTACAGAGAAAAAGGTGAAAGCAAGTCCTACCTCTAAATGGGGCGTCCATTTCTCTCAATCCGCCCTCTACATCAGGTAAATCGCCAAATGATTGCTCTGAAACGCAAAATCTGGTCAGCCCAGCACAAAACATGCAGAAACGGAAAATGGAACAATTTGACCAAAGCAAATCAAAAGTTGGACACATAAGCTCTTACTTCTCTTAATACCAGCCCTCTCCACATCCTCCCCGACCAACGCCCTGGCCCTCCTTATAGCCCTCTCGCTGAGAGACACTGGTCTCCCCGATCCAGTGCAGAACAGCTCACCTTTTCCTGCATCCCCGGTTGCTCCGGCCATCCCATCACCTTCGAGCAGCTTGTTCCGCGCTGCGGATTCCATCAGTAAGAAGCCGCCAATCACCGGTTAAATAAAAGAAGCATTTGCGTCCAAACGCCGAGACGATATACACACATAAGGGCACACGCGTGCTCACACTGACAGAACCAAATAGATGAGGTGAAGGGGGGAGACGGTACCTTGGACGAGGAGGTCGGCCATGGACTCGACGCGGCATCCGTCGGCAGCACCCCCGCCTAGGGTTTCGGATAGGAGAAACGAGGAGGCAGGAGAGGGGACAGCCACGTCAGTTTCCAGCACCATTCCTACGACGGAATCCACGCCGAGATGGGAGAACGATGGGGCCGTACCTTTGACCGGCGCGTCCTCGAATGAAGCGGCGGCTATCCCCGCGGCGGGCGGCGGCGGCGCGTCGGGGTCGGGGGCGGGGATCCAGACTTGGCTGCCGTCGGGCCGGCCCCAGACCTGCCACCTTCTCGGCATCGCGGCGGGGGTCTCTCCCGGAATCTCGGCGGGGATCTCTCGCTCGCCGCCGGCGCGACGGGTCCGAGAGAGGGGGAGGAGATTGGGGACGAAACACTTTTCAAAACGGACACGTGGCGAGGGAAATGGGTGACGGGAAATGGGAAAGTAAAAATGAGACAACGGGAAATGGGAAATGGCCAGACGGCGCGCAGCGCTTCCTCCCGCTCTTTTTTTCCTCTCGCCCTCCCGGTCGGGCCCGAGGGAGATGGGCCGACCCTACCGTACCATGGGCGTGCGGCCCACAGTGATGTCCAGCCTGCCACTGCCTGGCCCGCACGCCGCCGGGACCTCCTATTCGGCACTTGTGGCGGGAAATGCCACATAATGTGTGGTAAGCAATTCCATGATGATTTATGTTCGATCTTTATAGATAAAAAGTCAAAAATAAAAATATATGAAGCTTTTTTTAAGACAAACTGCGTAATTTTTTTTTGAGGCGAATTTATTCCATCGTATAAGCTTTACAGGGATATATAAATTTTCAAGAGGAGAATTTAACCATACATGTAGCCAACCCGACCATGTCCGAAGTTGGCTTGCAAATTTTTTGAGCCATGCACCGTGGCGAAGAAGATGGCCACCCTGGCGTACAAGCTTGATCTCCCAGCCGACAGCCACATCCATCCGGTATTCCACGTCTCATAGCCCAAACCCTTCATCCCTGATTATATGCTGGTCTTCTCTTAGTTGTCGCGCCCACTAGATTTGACGACAGCACAACACCTATCATCCGCATGGCCTTTCTTTTTTTTTGAGGATAACCCAATTGGGTCAAACCAGCTTAGTTACAGTCATTAAGTAGGATCTCCTTGAGGTACTCAGGGGCTGAACCCAGCTGGAGAAAGTTGCCCATGTTTCTAGCTTGGCCAGCCAGCCAGTCGGCAGCCTTGTTCTGGTTTCTCTTGACCCATCCAATACTGTAAGATCTGAAGCCGTTCAGTACTGCGGTGATATCTGCCATGGTTGGGAATAGGCGAGATTTGTTTGTAGCTCCCAAGGCAGCGATCTTGCCAGTGATTGACAGTCCACCTCAACCTGGAGGCGCGCCATTGAAGTATTTGGCCAACTTCCGGAGGCCATCCAGTAGCGCAAGGCTTTCAGCTTCCTCTACTGTTTTGCATTGTCCCAGGTTGCGACCCATCGTCAGGTATATCAGTCCCTGAGTATTCCTGGCAATGGCCCCTCCCGCGCTCCGACCCGACGAAACCTCATATGCCGCGTCTGTATTAAGTTTAACCAACCCTGGCGGCGGGGGAACCCATTTATCTGAGATCGCTGCTGACATTGGTTGGATCTGTTCTTCAAATAGGTTCTGGCAACAGATACTGACGTCAGTGTTGGTTTTGTCTTGAGAAGCCTTCACTTCTTGTTCACACTTAATCCGGAAGGCTACTGATCTCGATATAGATTCCTTTCCATTCCCATGAATTATATTATCTCGGAGGAACTAAGCACGCCATAGTAGCAGTAAGATTTTGTTTCATTCGTCTGTTTCACAAGCATTCAGAAGACTTTGTAGCCAATCCTGACCAGTATACCAAAATGCTTTATCCTTTGGTAGCTTCCAATGTGTTCGCATCTCTTGACGGAGTGCTTTGCTCTTAGTACATGACACCACATCATGGTATTCGCTCTCCTCTGTTGTGTCGCAGATGAAACATACACTGTCTGTGGCCAGAGTGCGTCTGCACTTATTTGCTTTGGTAGCCAGGCTTTTTGTTGCTACTCTCCATGCAAAAATTTTAATCATCTCCGGAACTCTTGCTTTCCAAATGGCGTCCCATATGCTCTGGTTGTCCACACTTGCCGATGAGCTAGATGTTTGGGGGCCTGTTCCTCTGTCCATCATGGCAAGTTTGTAGGCACTCAATATAGTGAAGATCCCATTTTTTCGTAATGCCAGGCCACACAGTCTTCTACCTCTCGTTGTGGAGTTTTAATTTTGAGGATTTCAGTGGCGTCAAAAGGATGAATGAGATCCTGATTCTAGCTCCTAGATATGGGGTTTATGAGTTGATTTACCCATCTGATCCTTGTTCTGCCAATGAGATCCGCTACTTTAAGTCCTTCATTTCTTGGTATCCATTGGTCTCTCTAAACCTGAATGTTCTTCCCATTTCCAACACGCCAAATGAGGCCTTTCTTGAGGAGTTCAAGTCCAAATTCAATGCCTCTCCAAGTCTGTGATGCGTCTGATGCAAAGACCGTGTCCAGTAGATCCCCCTTAGGGTAGTATTTGGACTTGAGCACTTTTGCGCAAAGGCTGTCGGGTTTTTGGATCAATCTCCATCCTTGTCTAGCCAGCAAAGCTTGGTTAAACATGTGTATGTCTCTAAAACCAATTCCCCCACCTCATTTTGGTTTTTTCATCCGCTCCCAAGCCATCCAGTGGACTCTACGGTGCCCCTCATCCTCTCCCCACCAGAATTCTCTTATTAGTTTTTTCATACTTCTCACAAAAACCAATGGACATCTTGAAGACGCCCATGGTGAAGGTTGGTAAGGATTGGACGATCGATTTTACATACACTTCCTTCGCCGCATAGGACATATGTCTCCCTGATCCATTGTTGCATCTCTTCATGAACCTATCCATTATGGGTTGAAACTTCTCGTCTTTCATTCTGCCATCTGGTGTTGGTAGGCCTAAATACTTGCTTTCAAAAGTAGATGTCTCCACCTCAAGAACCTTTTTAGTTTCATCTTGTGTCGCCTGTGGGCATTTCTCTGAAAAAAGCATCGAACATTTGTGTGTGCTTAAGAGCTGTCATGTACCATCCTAGAAGACGTTAATTGTTTGCTTTACCTCCTTCGCTTATTTTGTCAGGCTTTAAAAAATAGTAAGCTATCGTCAGCAAACATCAAGTTTGAGATACCTGGGCTTCCTCATGCAACCTTGATCGGCGTGATATTTCCATTAGTGGCCTTTTTTTGCAGGAAACGGTTCAGCCCTTCTGCCATAAACAGAAATAAATAGGGACTCAGCGGGTCACCTTGTCTTAAGCCTCTCGATGGCTCAAACTTGTCCAACAATTCGCCGTTGAATTTCACTGCATACCGCACAGATTTGACGCACACCATTACCCAAGTTATCCATTTTTTACTGAAACCATACTTAATTAGTACCCCTTCCAGGAAAGTACAGTCCACTTTATCATACGCCTTTGCGAGATCAAGCTTGTATGCATAGAAAGTGTTCTATGGGTGCTTGCTGAAGGAAATATGCCCTAGAGGCAATAATAAAGTTATTATTTATTTCCTTATATCATGACAAATGTTTATTATTCATGCTAGAATTGTATTAACCGGAAACATAATACATGTGTGAATACATAGACAAACATAGTGTCAATAGTATGCCTCTACTTGACTAGCTCGTTGAATCAAAGATGGTTAAGTTTCCTAGCCATGGACAAAAGAGTTGTCATTTGATTAACGGGATCACATCATTAGGAAAATGATGTGATTAACATGACCCATTCTGTTAGCCTAGCACTTGATCGTTTAGTATATTGCTATTGCTTTCTTCATGACTTATACATGTTCCTGTAACTATGAGAAATATGCAACTCCCATTTACCGGAGGAACACTTTGGGTACTACCAAACGTCACAACGTAACTGGGTGATTATAAAGGAGTACTACAGGTGTCTCCGAAGGTACATGTTGAGTTGGCGTATTTCGAGATTAGGTTTTGTCACTCCGATTGTTGGAGAGGTATCTCTGGGCCCTCTCGGTAATGCACATCACTATAAGCCTTGCAAGCAATGTGACCAATGAGTTGGTTACGGGATGATGCATTACGTAACGAGTAAAGAGACTTGCCGGTAACGAGATTGAACTAGGTATTGGATACCGACGATCAAATCTCGGGCAAGTAACATACCGATGACAAAGGAAACAACGTATGTTGTTATGCGATTTGACCGATAAAGATCTTCGTAGAATATGTAGGAACCAATATGGGCATCCAGGTTCCGCTATTGGTTATTGACCGAGAATAGTTCTAGGTCATGTCTACATAGTTCTCGAACCCGTAGGGTCCGCATGCTTAAGGTTTCGATGACAGTTATATTATGAGTTTATGAGTTTTGATGTACTGAAGGAGTTCGGAGTCCCGGATGAGACCGGGGACATGACGAGGAGTCTCAAAATGGTCGAGACGTAAAGATCGATATATTGGACGACTATATTCGGACTTCGGAAAGGTTCCGAGTGATTCGGGTATTTTTCGGAGTACCGGAGAGTTACGGGAATTCGCCGGGGAGAAGTATTGGGCCTTATTGGGCCATACGGGAAAGAGGGAGGGGCTGCCTAGGGCAGGCCACGCCCCCCCCCCCCCCCCCCCCCCAAGGCCTAGTCCGAATTGGACTAGGGGGAGGGGCCGCACCCCCTCCTTCCTTCCCTTCTCTCTTCCCCTTCCTTCTCTCCTACTCCTACTAGGAAAGGAGGAGTCCTACTCCCGGTGGGAGTAGGACTCCCCCCTTGGGCGCGCCTCCTCCTCCTTGGCCGGCCCTCCCCTTGCTCCTTTATATATGGGGGCAGGGGGCACCCCATGACGACACAAGTTGATCTACGGATCGTTCCTTAGCCGTGTGCGGTGCCCCCCTCCACCATATTCCACCTCGGTCATATCGTCGCGGAGTTTAGGCGAAGCCCTGCGCCGGTAGAGCATCATCATCGTCACCACGCCGTCGTGCTGACGGAACTCATCCCCGAAGCTTTGCTGGATCGGAGCCCGGGGATCGTCATCGAGCTGAACGTGTGCTGAACTCGGAGGTGCCATACGTTCGGTGCTTGGATCGGTCGGATCGTGAAGCGTACGACTACATCAACCGCGTTGTGCTAACGCTTCCGCTTACGGTCTACGAGGGTACGTGGACAACACTCTTCCCTCTCGTTGCTATGCCATCACCATGATCTTGCGTGTACGTAGGAAATTTTTTGAAATTACTACGTTCCCCAACACTTGCTATGTTGGATTTTATGGAAGAACTCAAAGGCAATGAGGGCATTATCTGTGATGGTACGCCCTGGAATGAAAGCACTCTGCGACTCCGAAATGAGTTCATCTAGGATAGGACGCAGTCAGTTAACCAAGCACTTCGAAATCACCTTATATATAACATTGTACAAGCTAATGGGACGAAAGTCTTTCAAAATTTTCGGATCATTGCCTTTTGGTATTAGAACGATGATAGTATCATTAAGCCCCTCCGGCATTACACCATCCAGGAAGAATTTCTTAATAGCCATGACCACTTCTCCCTTTAAAACTCCCCAATTTCTTTGGTAGAAGCGTGCATGGAAACCATCCGGCCCTGGGGCTTTTAGGGGGCCTATTTGGAAAAGCGCATCACTTATTTATTTCTCCGTGAATTCTTTCTCCAGATTCTCATTCATCCCATTTGTAACCAATTCATCAAATAGCCCCAGGATCTCCTGAGGGTCAACCCTCCTGTCAGCCGTATACAGTCCTTTAAAGAAACTCGTTGACAATTTATGAAGGTCCTCTTTTTGTTCTACCCACTGGCCATTTTCATTCTAATTTGGTGATGGTATTTTGTTTCCTTCTCCACGTTGCTTGGCGGTGGAACCACTCCGTATTTCTATCCCCTTCACGGAGATATGTTGCTCTAGACCGTTGGCACCAAAGGATCTCCTCCCGGAGCAGCAGCCCGCCCAACTCCTTTGAATGCCGACTGATCTCACTGTCATTTGCAGGGCTTATTAGTTTGTTCATTAGGACCTGCAGCTTTTTCCGAAGCATGCAAATTTTCTGTCTGACCGATCCAATCTTCTTTGCGCTCCATTTGCTCAGATTTTGTTGCATATTCAGCAACTTCCCCTGAATTTCTTGTAGGCTTGTGGCAGGATCGTTACTCTTCCAACTATCTTCCACTGCGCGTTGCAGCGACTCATCCCTCTCCATAGTGCTTCATATCTAAATTCCTTTTTCCTTCTGTACTCCAACTTCCCTCCAAACTTTAGCAACAGTGGAAGATGATCCGATCTAGTGGAACAGATATGCTCAAGCCTAGCATTATGGAACCTACTTTTCCAGCTTGGGTTGGCCACACCCCTGTCCAATCTCGCCTTTACATTCCTCCTACCCACCTATTTATTATCATAAGTCCAATCCGGGCCTCTATAGCCCAGATCATACAAATCACACCAGTCCAGCATTTCCCTAAAATCTGCCATCTATTTTTCTGACCTCCTTGATGCTGAAAAGTGTTCGCTTTGCCACTATGTTTTATTAAAGTCACCGATCACAAGCCATGGTGCATTTGAGTTGTGTTTGATTCTCTTTAGTAGGTTCCACATGTGGATCCTCTCGTGAGCTTTTGGCTCACCATACACGAAAGTACCTCTCCACCACTGATCATTGGGATTATTTCGAATCAACACATCAATATACCGAGGTCCAATAGATAGCTTTTTTATTTCAACAGATTCATCCCAGTACAAAGCGATTCCTGCTCCCTTTCCTATGCCATCATGCAACATATAGTTCTTTAGCCCCAATCGCCACCTGAGGTTGCTCACTCTCTCTTTATTCTGCCTAGTCTCTGATAAAAAAATGATAGATGGACGTTGTGTGCTCACCTAGCACACCAACTCTTGAACTGTCCGGGGTTGCCCCATGAGAATTTTCATGGCTCCTGACGGACGCCGTCCTTCGTGTCCGTCTGTTCACCGGGAGCCCCTGGCCCGGTCGCTTCTAGAACATCCCCATTCCCATTGTCCACCTGTTCCTTTTGAGTTCCTACACCTCTTTTCCTCCGGTGTATCTCTGCATCCTCCCCCCCAAGAACATCACCCTTGTCTGGGCCGCTAGGGATAAGGCGCTCGCCTCTTTTGCCCAGCACCGAAATGATTGGTTTTGACATTTGTCCCTGCTTTTTCTTCCCCTACTGTTTCCTCACTGTACCTGTGCCATTGCTCCCGGCTGCATACTTCAGGCCTTGTGCTACATCTGCCACCTGCTCCTTCTTGTTGTCTACATCCCCCACAGCGGCCTTACCCTCTGCATGGCCTTTCTGGAGCATCATATGGTCGAGAAAGGCGCCACCATTGTCGTGTAGATCAAGGTTCGTTGGTCCTCGTGTTGTTGTGCACACCGGAGGAAGCAACCTGGGAAGATATGATTTTCTGCGGCAACATTTTCCAGCAACATCGATTTGGGAGGAAGCCTCTCAATGACAGGGCATTGTCACCACTGCACCTTCAGGAGTCGCACTCTGAAGATACATGTTACTGACGAGGCAGAGAAGGGCAAGGGTGTGGGGTTTATGTGCCAGCGGTGTGAGTGTGTGATCATGTGGAGTGGCTATTTAAGTGGTTGTAATCCTGTGGACAGACTATGAAGAATTGAATTATCATCTCATGTTCTCTGCAATCTCACCTGCCCTACTGTGCTTCTATCCCTTCCCTCCTGGACTATGCAATCCCCCTCCTCTCCATCCAGATCGGGTCGTTACATTCTCTCTTTTCAAAACGCTTCTTCATGTGCATGTGTCATTGCGTGTACCAACATAAGTGTCTCAACTTTGTACTAGCGCTGGTAAAAATTTGTACTAAGATTAAGAGACTTATTTTGGGACGGAGGGAGTATATTTTATTTTGTCTTCGGCACCGCAGCCACCGGAGAGCATGCAGAGACTGTGACATACTGACATGAGGTCACCAGTTTGATCATCATTGCCTACACTGGAGGAGCAACAAAAATGTAGGCGCCGTATGCACCTGCTCCCTCCATCTGGAAATATTGTCGGGGAAAATGATGTATCTAGATGTATTTTAGTTCTAGAATCATTAGTAGAAAATAGGGCCTTTGGTTCAGGCCAGATAAGCCCATGGGGCATTGGTCCTGGTTCGTGAGGCTAGGGGGCCTGCTGGGCCTCGTGGGGACATTGGTCCCGGTTCATCTAGCCCCTTTGGTCCCGGTTGGTGAGACGAACCAGGACCAATGGGCCTCGCTCCTGGCCCACCACCATTAGTCCCGGTTGGTGGCTTGAACCGGGACCAAAGGGTGTCTTTTAGTCTCGGTTCCAGCCACGAACCGGGACCAATGTGATGCCTATATATACCCCCTCACCTGCGAGCAGAGCACTCCACACTGCTCTGTTTTTTCTGGCCGGCGAGGGGAGGGCTTTGTGGTGCTCTAGCTCACCTCCTATGCACATGAGCTGTTCGATGGAATGCCCGAGCCACACTACTTAAGCTTTCTCCTCTCCAAGCTCGACCTCCAAGCTCCATTTTCCTCAATATTTGTCTAGGTTTAGTGGTCTGTCACGTCCCGTCCCTGTCTTCACCGCCATCGATCGCTCGCGCCGATCTCGTCGCTGGCACCACCGTGGTGAGCCTCTTGTTCTTATCTTCTTTCTGAAAGGAAAAAATTCTTATTTGTATGTTTAGATAGATACTTGTATAATTTTCTTACTTTTATTATTGCTTCTTATTATATAGTGCGATGGTTTTCGTATCCGCCCCCATCGGCCCTCGTCTTGTCTAGGATTTGGATGTGGTATATATTATCTTTTATAACTATTTGGTTCATTTATTGTTTATGACAATTATGCCGACCAACGTGACATAGATTTTATTTATCTAGGAGGTATGTGAACCGGAAATTCCAACCGGCCCTATTGTCAAGAGGTTAAATTTAGTTGAAGAAGAAAACAATTTCTTGAAGGAAAAAATAAAAAAAATTGAGGAGGAGGAGATGATATTGGAGTTGCATGTTGCAGATGTCGTCGATGATCACAAGATCAAGATGGATGCAATGTACTTGAAGATTAGAAAGATTAGAAAATATGCCATTCATACCGAGGTTTGGTATCATTATGCCGTTGGATCAATTGTTACCTTGGTTGCGATTATGATCGCATTTGTTTTCGCATTGAAATGTTTTACATAGTTTCCATGTAGTTTAATTAGATGCTCTGGAGAGCTGTATGTACTTTGATTTTAATGTGATGATGAACTTCTATTAATTTGGTCACTTAATTATCTATTCATGATGTTGTGTAATGGTTTTTGACACACTTAATTATATATAATGCACGCAGATGAACCGAATGGATGTACGGTGACAGACACACCTCCGAGTACATTAAGGGCATGCATGATTTTCTCGAAGTGGGTGAGGCAAACAAGCAGAATGGTTTTATGTGTTGTTTATGCCCTATATGTGGGAATACGAAGTCTTACTCTGACTCAAAAACCCTTCACACCCACCTGCTTTATAAGGGTTTCATCACACTATAATGTTTGGACCAAGCACGAAGAAATAGGGGTTATGATGGAAGACAGCGAAGAAGAAGAGGACGATGGCAACTATGTGCCCCCTAAATACGGTGATGCTGCAACGGGGGAAGCTGTTGAAGATCAAGAGGAACCAGACGATGTGCCCGATGATGATCTCCGTCGGGTCATTGTTGATGCAAGGAGACAGTGCGAAAGTGAAAAGAAGAAGCTGAAGTTCGATCGCATGCTAGAGGGTCACAAAAAATGTTTGTACCCCAGTTGCGAAGATGGCAACACAAAGCTCGGTACCGTACTGGAATTGCTGCAGCGGAAGCCAGAGAATGGTGTGCCTGACAAAGGATTTGAGAAGCTACTAAAAATATTGAAGAAGAAGCTTCCAACGGATAACGAATTGCCCGACAGTATGTATGCAGCAAAGAAGGTTGTATGCCCTCTAGGATTGGAGGTGCAGAAGATACATGCATGCCCTAATGACTGCATCTTGTACCATGGTGCGTACGAGGATTTGAATGCATGCCTAGTATGCGGTGCATTGTGATATAAGATCAGACGAGATGACCCTGGTGATGTTGACGACGAGTGCTCCAGGAAGAGGGTTCCTGCCAAGGTGATGTGGTATGCTCCTATAATACCACGGTTGAAACGCTTGTTCAGAAACAAAGAGCATGACAAGTTGATGCGATAGCACAAAGAGGACTGTAAGAAAGACGGGAAGTTGAGATCACCCGCTGACGGATCGCAATGGAGAAAAATCGAGAGAAACTACTGGGAGGAGTTTGCAGGTGACACAAGGAATGTATGGTTTGGTTTAAGCGCGGATGGCATTAATCCTTTTGGGGAGAAGATCAACAATCACAACACCTGGCCCGTGACTCTATGTATCTATAACCTTCCTCCTTGGTTGTGCATGAAGCGGAAGTTCATTATGATGCGAGTTCTCATCCAAGGCCCTAAGCAACCCGACAACGACATTGATGTGTACCTAAGGCCATTAGTTGAAGAACTTTTACAGCTATGGGATGAGCACAAACAGGAGGAATTTTAACTGTATGCGTTGTTGTTTGTCACCATCAATGAATTGCCTGCTCTCAGTAACCTTTCAGGACAGACAAACAAGGGATGCCACGCATGCACGCACTATTTAGATGACACCAAAAGTATATGCCTGGACAAATGCAGGAAGAATGTGTACCTGGGGCATCGTCGATTCCTTTCGACCAACCATCAATGTCGAAAGAAAGGCAAGCATTTCAAAGGCGAGGCAGATCACGAGAAGAAGCCCGCCATGCGTACCGGTGATCACGTACTTGCTATGGCAATGATTTAAAAGTAATCTTCGGAAAGGGTCCCGACGAACTATCTGTTTCGAATGACGCCGAGGGACACACACCCATGTGGAAGAAGAAATCTATATTTTGGGACCTACCCTACTGGAAAGACCTAGAGGTCCGCTCTTCGATCGACGTGATGCAGGTGACGAAGAACCTTTGCGTGAACCTGCTAGGATTCTTGGGCGTGTATGGGAAGACAAAAGATACACCGAAGGCACGGGAGGACCTGCAACGTTTGCATGAAAAAGATGGCATGCCTCCAAAGTAGTATGAAGGTCCTGCCAGCTACGCTCTTACCAAAGAAGAGAAGGACATCTTCTTTGAATGCCTTCTTAGTATGAAGGCCCCGCCTGGCTACTCGTCGAATATAAAGGGAATAATAAATATGGCAGAGAAAAAGTTCCAGAACCTAAAGTCTCATGACTGCCACGTGATTATGATGCAACTGCTTCCGGTTGCATTGAGGGGGCTTCTATCGGAAAACGTTCGATTAGCCATTGTGAAGCTATGTTCATTCTTCAATGCAATCTCTCAGAAGGTGATCGATCCAGAAATCCTACCAAGGTTAAGGAGTGATGTGGCGCAATGTCTTATCAGTTTCGAGTTGGTGTTCCCACCATCCTTCTTCAATATCATGACGCACGTCCTAGTTCATCTAGTTGACGAGATTGTCGTTCTGGGCCCTGTATTTCTACACGATATGTTCCCCTTTGAGAGGTTCATGGGAGTCCTAAAGAAATATGTTTGTAACCGCGCTAGGCCAGAAGGAAGCATCTCCATGGGCCATCAAACAGAGGATGTCATTGGGTTTTGTCTTGACTTCATTCCTGACCTTAAGAAGATAGGTCTCCCTCAATCATGGTATGAGGGGAGACTGGGTGGAAAAGGCAAGCTAGGAGGGGACTCAATAATATGTAGGGACGGGCATTCTTGATCTCAAGCACACTGCACGGTTCTACAGAATTCTACCTTGGTGACACCGTATGTCGATGAACACAAGAACATTCTGCGCTCCAAACATCCAGACCACTGTGACAACTGGATTACATGTGAACACATCAGGAGTTTCGGCAGTTGGTTCCAAACACGTCTCAGGGGTGACAACATTGTTTCTGATGACATGTACTCGTTGGCGAGGGAACCATCTTCGATCGTAATGACTTACAAAGGGTACGAGATAAATGGGAATACATTTTACATGATCGCCCAAGATCAAAAGAGCACCAACCAAAATAGTGGTGTCCGCTTTGATGCAGCAACCTAGAGGGGAAAGGACACATATTATGGTTACATAGTGGATATATGGGAACTTGACTATGGATATGATATTAAGGTCCCTTTGTTTAAGTGCAAATGGGTCAATCTGCCGGGAGGCGGGGTACAGGTAGACCCACAGTACGAAATGACAACAGTGGATTTGAACAATCTGGGGTACATAGACGAACCATCCGTCCTAGCCAATGATGTGGCGCGGGTTTTCTATGTGAAGGACATGTCTACCAAACCGAGAAAAAGAAAAGATAAGGAAGTGGATACATCATACGATGAGCCAAAGCGCCACATAGTTCTTTCAGGAAAAAGAGACATCGTGAGATTGGAGGGAAAGACAGACATGTCTGAAGATTATGAAAAGTTTCATGAAATTCCTCCCTTCAAAGTCAAGGCTGACACAAGCACCCTGTTAAACGATGAAGATTATCCATGGTTACGGCACAATAAGCAAAGGACACAAGCAAAGAAAAAGTGAAGAGTTTCTATCAACAACTATTATGATGAGCCTTTGATCTAGAATATCACTGCAGTTACATGCGAACAAATGAAATCCCTTTGTAACAGATGAGTTTTCGTCCGAAACCCTGATACTTCCAAAGAGATTGTCTGTTTTGTACACGAAGTGCATCTAGTTTTTGTCGTAACCCTCTCAACTTTTTAGCACATGCTATGTGGGTGAAATGCTGACACCATGCCAACTTTCAACCTTTTCAGAGTTCATTTGTAGTGCTTTTTAATTTAAGGGTCATTTAGCTCAAAAAATCAGTACATGCATGAAAAATACCAAATGAAGTCAGAGAGGGTTGAATATTGATGATGTGGCTTTGAATGGTGCATTTTGAACACACAAAAGTCTGGAGTTCAAATAAGTTCAAAAAAAACAGAATCCCTTTGTAACAGATGAGTTTCCGTCCAAAACCCTGATACTTCGAAAGAGATTGTCCATTTTGCACACGAAGTGCATCCAGTTTTTGTCGTAACCCTCTCAACTTTTTAGCATATGCTATGTGGGTGAAATGATGATACCATGCCAACTTTGAACCTTTTCAAAGTTCATTTGTAGTGCTTTTCAATTTCAGGGTCATTTAGCTCAAATAATGAACTAATAGCAAAAAGAATGAACTAAAAATAATCAATTAAAATATTCTGTTATGATCAACTAAAACAAAACTATAATATCCTTCAATAGCGAAAAGAATCAACTAAAAAGCTTTTATAAAACTCCAATAGCAAAAGGAATCAACCCAAAAAACTTTTATAAACCTCTAGTAATATTGAAACTAAAATTATATAAAATTTATGCAACCAAAATTATCAAAGTATTTTCTGTTCAAAACATTAAAAGCAAAAAAAACATAAAAAAATTTGTTAGAAACTTCAATAGCAAAAAGAATTATCATAAAGAATTTTTGTGTTAGAAACTAAAATAACAAAATCTGTTTTTGAATATAATGATAGAATACAGTAATATTAAATAGCAGGAAAAAGAATCACTCAAAAATCTATATTTATAGTAAAGTTATTCAAAAACTAGTGATTCACACAAATTTCAAAAAGTTCAAATTTAAACTATTCAAATTGGAAAACAAATGGCACCAATAGAAAGTTTATAATTTTTATTACCTAAAAGCAAAAAAGAACTAAAAAATAAAGCAAAAAACAAAAGAAAATAAATAATGCAAAAAACTAAAAAACTGAAAAAAAAATAAAAAAATACCACCTACTGGGCCACCTTGACCTGAATACGACTAGAAACCCAACCATAGGCCAGGATTCAGGCCCGCAGAAGGCCCAGTAGGCCACAAGCATAGCAGTGTTAGATTAGGCCCGTAAGCCTGCAATGGAGAGGAGCTCGAGAGGGGTGCGACAGTGGGGCTTATAAACCACTATGCGCCCCTCTCAACTAGTGAGGTGGGTCCCGGTTGGTGGCACCAACCGGGACTAAAGGGGGGCATTGGTACCGGTTGGTGCCACGAACCAGTACCAATGCCCTGGGTATATAAGAAAGCACTTAACAGTTTCGACAAAATCCATCACTTCTTCTCCCCGACGCCCCTGCTCCTCCTCGTCGCCGTAGCTGCCCGACGCCCCTGCTCCACCTTGCCGTCTCCATCGCTGATGACCCACAAGTATAGGGGGTCTATCGTAGTTATTTCGATAAGTAAGAGTGTCGAACCCAACGAGGAGCAGAAGGAAATGACAAGCGGTTTTCAGTAAGGTATTCTCTGCAAGCACTGAAATTGTAGGTAATAGATAGTTTTGTGATAAGATAATTTGTAACGAGTAACAAACAATGAAAATAAATAAGGTGCAGTAAGGTGGCCCAATCCTTTTTGTAGAAAAGGACAAGCCTGGACAATTTCTTATAATGAGAAAAGCGCTCCCGAGGACACATGGGAGTTATCGTCAAGCTAGTTTCATCACGCTCATATGATTCGCGTTCGGCACTTTGATAATTTGATATGTGGGTGGACCGGTGCTTGGGTACTGGCCTTACTTGGACAAGCATCCCACTTATGATTAACCCCTATTGCAAGCATCCACAACTACAACAAAAGTATTAAGGTAAACCTAACCATAGCATGAAACATATGGATCCAAATCAGCCCCTTACGAAGCAACGCATAAACTAGGGTTTAAGCTTCTGTCACTCTAGCAACCCATCATCTACTTATTACTTCTCAATGCCTTCCTCTAGGCCCAAATAATGGTGAAGTGTCATGTAGTCGACGTTCACCTAACACCACTAGAGGAGAGATAACATACATCTCATCAAAATATCGAACGAATACCAAATTCACATGACTACTAATAGCAAGACTTCACCCATGTCCTCGGGAACAAACATAACTACTCACAAAGCATATTCATGTTCATAATCAGAGGAGTATTAATATGCATTAAGGATCTGAACATATGATCTTCCACCAAGTAAACCAATTAGCATCAACTACAAGGAGTAATCAACACTACTAGCAACCCGCAGGTACCAATTTGTGGTTTTGATACAAGATTGGATACAAGAGATGAACTAGGATTTGGAGAGGAGATGGTGCTGGTGAAGATGTTGATGGAGATTGACCCCCTCCCGATGAGAGGATCGTTGGTGATGATGATGGTGATGATTTCCCCCTCCCGGAGGGAAGTTTCCCCGACAGAACAGCTCTGCCGGAGCCCTAGATTGGTTCCGCCAAGGTTCCGCCTCGTGGCGGCGGAGTTTCATCTCGTGAGCTTGCCTCTGAATTTTTCCAGGATAAAAGACCTCGTATAGCAGAAGATGGGCACCGGAGGGCCACCAGGGGGCCCAGGAGACAGGGGGCGCGCCCAGTAGGGGGGGTGCGCCCCCCACCCTCCTGGCCAGGGCGTGGGCCCCTCCGGTACTTTCTTTTCCCAATAATTCTTATTAAATCCAAAAATGACTTTCGTGGAGTTACGGGACTTTTGGAGCTGTGCAGAATAGGTTTCCAATATTTGCTCCTTTTCCAGCCAGAATCCCCGCTGCCGGCATTCCCCCTCTTCATGATAAACCTTGTAAAATAAGAGAGAATAGCCATAAGTATTGTGACATAACGTGTAATAACAGGCCATAATGCAATAAATATTGATATAAAAGCATGATGCAAAATGGACATATCAACTCCCCCAAGCTTAGACCTTGCTTGTCCTCAAGCGGAAGCCGAAATCGAAAAATATGTCCACATGTTTAGAGATAGAGGTGTCGATAAAAATAAAATACGGACATGAGGGCATCATGATCATTCTTATAACAACAACATATATAGATTTTGTCATATCATTTCTTATGCTCAGGTAACAATCTATT
Organism: Triticum aestivum; assembly: GCF_018294505.1. Taxonomy (NCBI): domain Eukaryota; kingdom Viridiplantae; phylum Streptophyta; class Magnoliopsida; order Poales; family Poaceae; genus Triticum; species Triticum aestivum. The sequence continues at coordinate 82,232,033 of NC_057801.1, read as the reverse complement.
CACAATGTCAAGTATGGAACATAAACTTCATTGGAAACTAACAAACAATAACCTCGGTCATTGAAGCAATTGCAATTTATCATAACATCAGAAAGAGTGAAGAATAGAGATTTTCAGGAAGCCCACATACTCAACTATCATATAGTCTTGTACAATTGCTAACACTCACGCAATACTTATGGTTATGGAGTTTTAATCGGACACTGAGAAAAATAGGGGCTTATAATGTTGCCTCCCGAAATATTCACCTTTAGGTGATGTCAACAATAATAATTCATGCTAACAAACATCCAATTGGATATATGTATCAGGATCTTTCCAACACAAGGTGCTTGCTAAAGGATAAAATGAAAAAGGGAAAGGTGGAGATCACCTTGACTCTTGCATAAAGTAAAAGACATAAAGTAGAAGATAGGCCCTTCGCAGAGGGAAACAGAGGTTGTCATGCGCTTTTAGGGTTGGATACACAAAATCTTAATGCGAAAGAACGTCACTTTATATTGCCACTTGTATATGGACCTTTATTATGCAGTCCGTCGCTTTTATTGCTTCCATAACAAGATCGTATAAAGCTTATTTTCTCCACATTAATAAGTCATGCATATTTACAGAGCGATTTTTATTGCTTGCACCGATGACAACTTACTTGAAGGATCTTACTCAATCCATAGGTAGATATAGTGGACTCTCATGGCAAAACTGGGTTTGAGGATATTTGGAAGCACAAGTAGTATATCTACTTGGTGCTAGGAATTTTTTGGCTAGCATGAGGGGGAAAGGCAAGCTCAACATATTTGAATAATCCATGACAATATACTTTAACTGAGATGCGAGAAAACATAAACTGTTACGTTGTCTTCCTTGTCCAACATCAACTCTTTAGCATGTCATACTTTAATGAGTTCTCACAATTATAAAAGATGTCCAAGATAGTATATTTATATGTGAAAACCTCTGTTTCTTTATTACTTCCTATTAATTGCAACGATGACCAAAACTATGTTTGTCAACTCTCAACATCTTTTAAGCCTCATAATTTCTATATGTGAAGTCATTACTATCCATAAGATTAATATGAACTCTTTTACTTATTTTTGTTTTTCTTAAGATCATGGTAAGATAACAAAGCCCTTGATTCAACACTAATCTTTATTATAGATAGCTCACGGACTCGATTACGTAGATGGATCACAAAGCAAAACTCAAAACTAATTCATACCAAAACTTTAATCTAATGGATCAAGATATTACTAAAAGGATCGAACTAAGTAAAACGGTAAAGATAGGAGTGTGATGGTGATACGATACCGGGGCACCTCCCCCAAGCTTGGCAGTTGCCAAGGGGAGTGCCCATACCCATGTGATTATGTCTCCTTCTTGGAAACGGGAGGTAACTTCTTGATCTTCCTCCATGGCATCTATCCTTTTCAAGTCGGCCTCCATCTCATCCTCCGTTGATGGTCCAAAGTGATAAGCATCGCTACTTGCTCCTGGATCTGGTGTCGGGTGAGACACCCGACTCTCCCCGACTGACTCTTGAGAAGACATATTACTCTAAATCTGCAACAGGAACTACTCGAAACAAAAAAAACAGAGGATTTTTGCGTGATACGGTGGTCAAAACTTTCGGGAGATTATATAATGAATTTTTACCGACCAAAATACGTAACGTGCAAGAAAACGGAGTCCGGGAAGCACACGAGGTGTCCACGAGACAGGGGGGCACGCGCAGTAGGGGGGCGCCCTCCACCCTCGTGGAGGCCACGTGTCCTTCCCAGTAGGGGGGGCACGCCCAGTAGAGAGAAGTTTTCCTGCAAAAAATCTTAAACGATAGTTGAATAGCAACACAAATCACCTACGTGAAATTCTCGCTTTTGTATCCTTTTGTCATGCCATCTTTTAACTTTTTCTTTAAACAGCTTGGCATTCTCATATGCTTGGGTTCTCCATTCATCAAGTGAGCTAATGTCAAATAACCTCTTCTCGCCAGCAAGTTTGAAATCATAGTTGAGCTCTTTAATGGCCCAATATGCCTTATGTTCAAGTTCAAGAGGTAAGTGACATGCTTTTCCATAAACCATCTTATACGGAGACATACCCATGGGATTTTTATATGCAGTTCTATAGGCCCATAATGCATCATCAAGTTTCTTGGACCAATTTTTTCTAGACTTATTAACAGTCTTTTGCAAAATTAATTTGAGATCTCTATTGCTCAACTCTACTTGACCACTAGACTGTGGATGATAAGGGGATGCAATTCTATGATTAACATCATACTTAGCAAGCATTTTACGGAAATCACCATGAATAAAATGTGAACCACCATCAGTCATGAGATATCTAGGGACTCCAAACCTCGGAAAAATAACTTCTTTAAGCATCTTAATAGAGGTGTTATGATCAGCACTACTAGTTGGAATAGCTTCTACCCACTTAGTAACGTAATCAACAGCAACTAAAATATGTGTATATCCATTAGAGGTAGGAAAAGGTCCCATATAATCAAAGCCCCAAACATCAAATGGTTCAATAACAAGAGAATAATTCATAGGCATTTCTTGACGTCTACTAATATTACCAATTCTTTGACATTCCTCATAAGATAAGACAAACTTACGAGCATCTTTGAAGAGAGCAGACCAATAAAAAACGGATTGCAATACCTTATGTGCAGTTCTATCTCCAGCGTGGTGTCTTCCATATGACTCGGAGTGACACTTGCGTAGGATCTGTTCCTGTTCATGCTCAGGCACACAATGTCTAATAACACCATCTACTCCTTCTTTATAAAGGTGTGGGTCATCCCAGAAGTAATGCCTTAAATCATAAAAGAACTTTTTCTTTTGCTGGTATGTGAAACTAGGTGGTATAAATTTAACAACAATGTAATTAGCATAATCAGCATACCATGGAGCAGTACGAGAAGCATTAATAACCGCTGATTGTTCATCAGGAAAGCTATCATCAATAGGTAGTGGTTCATCAAGAACATTCTCTAACCTAGACAAGTTGTCTGCAACGGGGTTCTCAACTCCCTTTCTATCAATAATATGCAAATCAAATTCTTGAAGCAAGAGAACCCATCTAATAAGTCTAGGTTTAGCATATTTCTTTTCCATAAGATATTTAATAGCAGAATGATCAGTGTGAATAGTAACTTTAGAATCAACAATGTAAGGTCTGAACTTATCACAAGCAAATACAACTGCTAAGAATTCTTTTTCAGTAGTAGCATAATTTCTCTGGGCAGTATCAAGAGTCTTACTAGCATATTGAATAACATTTAATTTCTTATCAACTCTCCACCCTAGAACAACACCTACAGCATAATCTCTAGCATCACAAATAATTTCAAAGGGTAAATTCCAATTAGGTGGCTGAACAATAGGTGCAGTGATCAAAGCTTTCTTAAGTATTTCAAATGCTTCTACACAATCATCATCAAAGGAAAAAGGAATATCTTTTTGCAATAAATTAGTCAGAGGCCTAGAGATTTTAGAGAAGTCCTTAATGAACCTCCTATAAAAGCCGGCATGACCAAGGAAACTTCTTATACCTTTAATGTCCTTGGGACATGGCATCTTTTCAATAGCATCAACTTTAGCTTTATCAACTTCAATACCTCTTTTAGAAATTTTATGCCCCAAGACAATGCCTTCATTAACCATAAAGTGACACTTTTCCCAATTCAGGATGAGACTAGTGTCTTCACATCTCTGCAAAACTCGATCAAGGTTGCTCAAGCAATCATCAAAAGAGGATCCATAGACGGAGAAGTCGTCCATGAATACCTCACAAATCTTTTCACAAAAGTCAGAGAATATAGCCACCATGCATCTTTGAAAGGTAGCAGGTGCATTACATAAACCAAAAGGCATACGTCTATAAGCAAAAGTACCGAAAGGGCAAGTAAAAGTAGTTTTTGATTGATCATCCGCAGACACAGGTATTTGAGAGAAACCAGAATAACCATCTAGAAAGCAGAAATGTGTATGTTTGGATAGTCTTTCTAGCATTTGATCAATAAAAGGTAAAGGGTAATAATCTTTCTTAGTAGCTTTATTTAACTTACAGAAATCAATTACCATCCTATAACCTGTAATAATTCTTTGTGGAATCAATTCATCTTAATCATTAGGAACTATAGTAATACCTCCCTTTTTAGGGACACAATGGACAGGGCTTACCCACTCACTATCAACAACGGGATAAAATACACCTGCCTCAAGGAGCTTTAGTATCTCCTTTCTTACCACTTCTTTCATTTTAGGATTTAACCATCGTTGAGGATCTCTAACGGGTTTGGTATCATTCTCCACTTTTATTTTGTGTTAGCATAGAGTAGGACTAATGCCCTTAAGATCATGAAGAGTATATCCAATAGCAGCACGATGCTTCTTCAGAGTTTTCAATAATCTTTCCTCTTCCTGCTTTGAAAGGTTAGCACTAATAATAACAGGATATATCTTCTTTTCATCAAGATAAGCATATTTAAGATTATCAGGTAATGGTTTTAGCTCAAACACGGGATCACCCTTGGGTGGAGGAGGATCCCCTAGGACTTCAACAGGCAAATTATGTTTCAAAATAGGAACCTGTTGAAGGGATACTTCATCTATTTCCCTTCTTTCATTCATAAACATATCATTTTCATGATCTAGCAAATATTGTTCTAACGGATTAGAAGGAGGTATGGCAATAGAAGCAAGACCAATTATTTCATCTTTACTAGGTAATTCTTTATCACGGGGTTGTCTACGAAACTTAGCAAAATTAAATTCATGAGTCATATCATCCAAACCAATCGTGACAACATCCTTTTTGCAATCGATCCTAGCATTAACAGTATTCAAGAAGGGTCTACCAAATATAATGGGACAAAAGTCATCTTGTGAGGAACCAAGAACAAGAAAATCAGCAGGGTATTTGAACTTCCCACACAAGACTTCAACATCTCTAACAATCCCAACTGGTGAAATAGTATCTCTATTGGCAAGTTTGATTGTAAGATCAATATCTTCTAACTCAGCAGGTGCAATATCATGCATAATTTCTTGATATAAGGAAATAGGTATTGCACTAGCACTAGCACCCATATCACATAAGCCATGATAACAATGATCTCCTATTTTAACAGAAATAACATGCATGCCTACCACAGGTCTATGTATCTTAGCTTCTGGTTTTGCAATATTAGCAGCTTCATCACAGAAATAAATAACATGCCCATCTATATTATCTTCCAAGAGATCTTTAACCATAGCAATACTAGGTTCAACTTTAATTTGCTCAGGAGGTGTATATGGTCTAGTATTACTCTTACAAACAACAGTTGAAGCTTTAGCATAATCCTTTATTCTAACGGGAAAAGGTGGTTTCTCAACATAAGTAGTAGGAACAATAGGATCATTATAAGTAATAGTCTTTTCTTCAACTGTAATAGGTGCAACTACTTTTACTTCAATGGGAGGATTATATTTAAACCACTTCTCCTTAGGGAGATCAACGTGAGCAGCAAAAGATTCACAGAAAGAAGCACTATCTCAGAGTCAAGTCCATATTTAGCGCTAAATCCACGAAAAGCATCGGTATCCATAAAAGATTTAACACAATCAAACTTAGGTGTTATACCTGACTTCTTACCATCGTTGGAACCTCAATCTTCAGAGTTGCGTTTAATTATTTCCAATAAGTCACACTTGAATTCAGTAGTCTTCAGCATATAAGAACCAGCACAGGAAGTATCGAGCATGGTGCGATCATTGAGAAAAAGCCGAGCATAAAAATATTGAATAATCATTTCTCTTGAGAGCTCATGATTGGGGCATGAATATAACATTGATTTAAGCCTCCCCCAAGCTTGAGCGATGCTTTCTCCTTCGTGAGGCCAGAAATTATATATGTAATTACGATCACGGTGAACAAGATGCATATGATAGAACTTCTAGTGAAATTCCAACTTCAATCGTTTATAGTTCCAAGATCCCGTATCATCACATAGCCTATACCACGTCAATGCATCTCCCTTCAAAGATAAAGGGAAAACCTTCCTCTTAACAACATCATCGGGAATACCTGGAAGCCTAAATAATCCACAAACTTCATCCACAAAGATAAGGTGTAAATCGGGATGCAATGTTCCATCTCCTGCAAAGGGATTAGCTAGCAGTTTCTCTATCATACCCCGAAGGAATTTCAAAGTAAATATTTTCAGTAGGTTCAGTAGGTTGAGGAGCAACTCTTTGCTCTTCTGGTTGGGGCGAAGATTCCCCGAACAAGCCCCTCAAAGGATTAGTTTCCATAGTAACAAGTGACAGAAAATTTCAGCACATTATATAAATGTTTCCTTACCAAGTTCCACTCACCAAAGGCGCTTCACTCCCCAGCAACAGCGCCAGAAAAGAGTCTTGATGACCCACAAGTATAGGGGATCTATCATAGTCCTTTCAATAAGTAAGAGTGTCGAACCCAACGAGGAGCAGAAGGAAATGACAAGCGGTTTTCAGTAAGGTATTCTCTGCAAGCACTGAAATTGTAGGTAATAGATAGTTTTGTGATAAGATAATTTGTAACGAGTAACAAGCAATGAAAGTAAATAAGGTGCAGCAAGGTGGCCCAATCCTTTTTGTAGCAAAGGACAAGCCTGGACAATTTCTTATAATGAGAAAAGCGCTCCCGAGGACACATGGGAATTATCGTCAAGCTAGTTTCATCACGCTCATATGATTCGCGTTCGGTACTTTGATAATTTGATATCTGGGTGGACCGGTGCTTGGGTACTGCCCTTACTTGGACAAGCATCCCACTTATGATTAACCCCTATTGCAAGCATCCGCAACTACAACAAAAGTATTAAGGTAAACCTAACCATAGCATGAAACATATGGATCCAAATCAGCCCCTTACGAAGCAACGCATAAACTAGGGTTTAAGCTTCTGTCACTCTAGCAACCCATCATCTACTTATTACTTCCCAATGCCTTCCTCTAGGCCCAAATAATGGTGAAGTGTCATGTAGTCGACGTTCACATAACACCACTAGAGGAGAGACAACATACATCACATCAAAATATCGAACGAATACCAAATTCACATGACTACTAATAGCAAGACTTCACCCATGTCCTCAGGAACAAACGTAACTACTCACAAAGCATATTCCTGTTCATAATCAGAGGAGTATTAATATGCATTAAGGATCTGAACGTATGAGCTTCCTGTCGGGGAACGTAGTAATTTCAAAAAATTTCCTACGCACACGCAAGATCATGGTGATGATATAGCAACGAGAGGGGAAAGTGTTCGTCCACGTACCCTCGTAGACCGTAAGTGGAAGCGTTATGACAACGCGGTTGATGTAGTCGTACGTCTCCACGATCCGACCGATCCAAGTACCGAACGTACGGCACCTCCGAGTTCAGCACACGTTCAGTTCGATGACGATCCCCGGGCTCTGATCCAGCAAAGCTTCGGGGATAAGTTCCGTCAGCACGACGGCGTGGTGACGATGATGATGCTCTACCAGCACAGGGCTTCGCCTAAACTCCGCGACGATATGACCGAGGTGGAATATGGTGGAGGGGGGCACCGCACACGGCTAAGGAACGATCCGTAGATCAACTTGTGTGTCTTTGGGGTGCCCCCCGCCCCCGTATATAAAGAAGCCAGGGGGGAGGAGGCGGCCGGCCTAGAGGGCGCGCCAAGGGGGGGGGGAGTCCTACTCCCACCGGGAGTAGGACTCCCTCTTTCCAAGTAGGAGTAGGAGAAGGGGGGGAAAGAGGAGGAAGAGGGGAAGGAAAGGGGGGGCGCCGCCCCCCTTCCCTTGTCCTATTAGAACTAGGAGGGGGAGGGGTGCGCGGCCCCCTCCTGGCTCCTTCCCTCTTCTCCCTCGTGGCCCATGTAGGCCCATCAACCCCCCGGGGGTTTCCGGTAACCTCCCGGTACTCCGGTAAAATGCCGATTTCACCCGGAACCATTCCGATGTCCAAACATAGGCTTCCAATATATCAATCTTTATGTCTCGACCATTCCGAGACTCCTCGTCATGTCCGTGATCACATCCGGGACTCCGAACAAACTTCGGTGCATCAAAACTTATAAACTCATAATAAAACTATCATCAAAACGTTAAGCGTGCGGACCCTACGGGTTCGAGAACTATGTAGACATGACCTAAAACCATTCTCGGTCAATAACCAATAGCGGGACCTGGATGCCCATATTGGTTCCTACATATTCTACGAAGATCTTTATCGGTCAAACCGCATAACACCATACGTTGTTCCCTTTGTCATCGGTATGTTACTTGCCCGAGATTTGATCGTCGGTATCCAATACCTAGTTCAATCTCGTTACCGGCAAGTCTCTTTACTCGTTACATAATGCATCATCCCGTAACCAACTCATTGGTCACATTGCTTGCAAGGCCTATAGTGATGTGCATTACCGAGACGGCCCAGAGATACCTCTCCGACAATCGGAGTGACAAAACCTAATCTCGAAATACGCCAACTCAACATGTACCTTCGGAGACACCTGTAGTACTCCTTTATAATCACCCAGTTACGTTGTGACGTTTGGTTGTACCCAAAGTGTTCCTCCGGTAAACGGGAGTTGCATAATTCTCATAGTTACAGGAACATGTATAAGTCATGAAGAAAGCAATAGCAGAATACTAAACGATCAAGTGCTAAGCTAACGGGATGGGTCATGTCAATCACATCATTCTCCTAATGATGTGATCCCATTAATCAAATGACAACACATGTCTATGGTTAGGAAACATAACCATCTTTGATTAATGAGCTAGTCAAGTAGAGGCATACTAGTGACTATATGTTTGTCTATGTATTCACACATGTATCATGTTTCCGGTTAATACAATTCTAGCATGAATAATAAACATTTATCATGATATAAGGAAATAAATAATAACTTTATTATTGCCTCTAGGGCATATTTCCTTCAGTCTCCCACTTGCACTAGAGTCAATAATCTAGATTACATAGTAATGATTCTAACACCCATGGAGTCTTGGTGCTGATCATGTTTTGCTCGTGAGAGAGGCTTAGTCAACGGGTCTGCAACATTCAGATCCGTATGTATCTTGCAAATCTCTATGTCTCCCACTTGGACTTGGTCCCGAATGGAATTGAAGCGTCTCTTGATGTGCTTGGTCCTCTTGTGAAATCTGGATTCCTTTGCCAAGGCAATTGCACCAGTATTGTCACAGAAGATCTTCATTGGTCCCGATGCACTAGGTATGACACCTAGATCGGAAATGAACTCCTTCATCCAGAATCCTTCATTCGCTGCTTCAGAAGCAGCTATGTACTCCGCTTCACATGTAGATCCCGCCACGACGCTTTGTTTAGAACTGCACCAACTTACAGCTCCACCGTTTAATATAAACACGTATCCGGTTTGCGATTTAGAATCGTCTAGATCAGTGTCAAAGCTTGCATCGACGTAACCTTTTACGACTAGCTCTTTGTCACCTCCATATACGAGAAACATATCCTTAGTCCTTTTTAGGTATTTCAGGATGTTCTTGACCGCTGTCCAGTGAGCCACTCCTGGATTACTTTGGTACCTTCCTGCCAAGCTTATTGCTAAGCATACGTCAGGTCTGGTACACAGCATTGCATACATGATAGAGCCTATGGCTGAAGCATAGGGAACATCTTTCATTTTATCTCTATCTTCTGCTGTGGTCGGGCATTGAGTTTGACTCAACTTCACACCTTGTAGCACAGGCAAGAATCCTTTCTTTGCCTGATCCATTTTGAACTTTTTCAAAATTTTGTCAAGGTATGTGCTTTGTGAAAGTCCTATTAAGCGTCTTGATCTATCTCTATAGATCTTGATGCCCAATATATAAGCAGCTTCACCGAGGTCTTTCATTGAAAAACTTTTATTCAAGTATCCCTTTATGCTATCCAGAAATTCTATATCATTTCCAATTAACAATATGTCATCTACATATAAAACTAGAAATGCTACAGAGCTCCCACTCACTTTCTTGTAAATACAGGCTTCTCCAAAAGTCTGTATAAAACCATATGCTTTGATCACACTATCAAAGCGTTTATTCCAACTCCGAGATGCTTGCACCAGTCCATAAATGGAACGCTGGAGCTTGCACACTTTGTTAGCACCTTTTGGATCAACAAAACCTTCCGGCTGCATCATATACAACTCTTCTTCTAGAAATCCATTCAAGAATGCAGTCTTGACATCCATTTGCCAAATTTCATAATCATGAAATGCAGCAATAGCTAACATGATTCGGACAGACTTAAGCATCGCTACGGGTGAGAAAGTCTCATCGTAGTCAACCCCTTGAACTTGTCGAAAACCTTTCGCAACAAGTCGAGCTTTATAGACAGTTACATTACCATCAGCGTCAGTCTTCTTCTTAAAAATCCATTTATTCTCAATAGCTTGCCGATCATCGGGCAAGTCAACCAAAGTCCATACTTTGTTTTCATACATGGATCCCATCTCAGATTTCATGGCCTCTAGCCATTTTGCGGAATCTGGGCTCATCATCGCTTCCTCATAGTTCGTAGGTTCATCATGGTCAAGTAACATGACTTCCAGAATAGGATTACCGTACCACTCTGGTGCGGATCTTACTCTGGTAGACCTACGAGGTTCTGTAGAAACTTGATCTGAAGTTTCATGATCAATATCATTAGCTTCCTCACTGATTGGTGTAGTTGTCACAGGAACCGGTTCTTGTGATGAACTACTTTCCAATAAGGGAGTAGATACAGTTATCTCGTCAAGTTCTACTTTCCTCCCACTCACTTCTTTCAAGAGAAACTCCTTCTCTAGAAAGGATCCGAATTTAGCAACGAAAATCTTGCCCTCAGATCTGTGATAGAAGGTGTACCCAATAGTCTCCTTTGGGTATCCTATGAAGACACATTTCTCCGATTTGGGTTCGAGCTTATCTGGTTGAAGTTTCTTCACATAAGCATCGCAGCCCCAAACTTTAAGAAACGACAACTTTGGTTTCTTGCCAAACCATAGTTCATAAGGTGTCGTCTCAACGGATTTTGATGGTGCCCTATTTAACGTGAATGCGGCCGTCTCTAAAGCATAACCCCAAAATGATAGCGGTAAATCAGTAAGAGACATCATAGATCGCACCATATCAAGTAATGTACGATTACGACGTTCGGACACACCATTTCGTTGTGGTGTTCCAGGTGGCGTGAGTTGCGAGACTATCCCGCATTGTTTCAAGTGTAGACCAAACTCGTAACTCAAATATTCTCCTCCACGATCAGATCATAGAAACTTTATTTTCTTGTTACGATGATTTTCCACTTCACTCTGAAATTCTTTGAACTTTTCAAATGTTTCAGACTTGTGTTTCATTAAGTAGATATACCCATATCTGCTTAAATCATCTGTGAAGGTGAGAAAATAACGATATCCTCCACGAGCCTCAACATTCATTGGACCACATACATCTGTATGTATGATCTCCAATAAATCCGTTGCTCTCTCCATAGTACCAGAGAACGGCGTTTTAGTCATCTTGCCCATAAGGCACGGTTCGCAAGTACCAACTGATTCATAATCAAGTGATTCCAAAAGCCCATCAGTATGGAGTTTCTTCATGCGTTTTACACCGATATGACCTAAACGGTAGTGCCACAAATAAGTTGCACTATCATTATCAATTCCGCATCTTTTGGTTTCAACACTATGAATATGTGTATCACTACTATCGAGATTCAATAAAAATAGACCACTCTTCAAGGGTGCATGACCATAAAAGATATTACTCATATAAATAGAACAACCATTATTCTCTGATTTAAATGAATAACCGTCTCGCATCAAACAAGATCCAGATATAATGTTCATGCTCAACGTTGGCACCAAATAACAATTATTTAGGTCTAATACTAATCCCGATGGTAGATGTAGAGGTAGCGTGCCGACCGCGATCACATCGACTTTGGAACCATTTCCCACGTGCATCGTCACCTCGTCCTTAGCTAATCTTTGCTTAATTCGTAGTCCCTGTTTCGAGTTGCAAATATTAGCAACAGAACCAGTATCAAATACCCAGGTGCTACTGCGAGCATTAGTAAGGTACACATCAATAACATGTATATCACATATACCTTTGTTTACTTTGCCATCCTTCTTATTCGCCAAATACTTGGGGCAGTTCCGCTTCCAGTGTCCAGTCTGCTTGCAGTAGAAGCACTCAGTTTCAGGCTTAGGTCCAGACTTGGGTTTCTTCTCTTGAGCAGCAACTTGCTTGCCGTTCTTTTTGAAGTTCCCCTTCTTCTTCCCTTTGCCCTTCTTCTTGAAACTAGTGGTTTTGTTAACCATCAACACTTGATGCTCCTTCTTGATTTCTACCTCCGCGGCTTTCAGCATCGCGAAGAGCTCGGGAATAGTCTTGTTCATCCCTTGCATATTATAGTTCATTACGAAGCTCTTGTAGCTTGGTGGCAGTGATTGGAGAATTCTGTCAATGACACTATCATCAGGAAGATTAACTCCCAGTTGAATCAAGTGATTATTATACCCAGACATTTTGAGTATGTGTTCACTGACAGAACTATTCTCCTCCATCTTGCAGTTATAGAACTTATTGGAGACTTCATATCTCTCAATCCGGGCATTTGCTTGAAATATTAACTTCAACTCCTGGAACATCTCATATGCTCCATGACGTTCAAAACGTCGTTGAAGGCCCGGTTCTAAGCCGTAAAGCATGGCACACTGAACTATAGAGTAGTCATCAGCTTTGCTCTGCCCGACGTTCTTAACGTCGTCAGTTGCATCAGCAGCAGGCCTGGCACCCAGTGGTGCTTCCAGGACGTAACTTTTCTGTGCAGCAATGAGGATAATCCTCAGGTTACGGACCCAGTCCGTGTAATTGCTACCATCATCTTTCAACTTTGCTTTCTCAAGGAACGCATTAAAATTCAACGGAACAACAGCACGAGCCATCTATCTACAAACAAACATAGATAAGCAAGATACTATCAGGTACTAAGTTCATGATAAATTTAAGTTCAATTAATCATATTACTTAAGAACTCCCACTTAGACAGACATCTCTCTAGTCATCTAAGTGATCACGTGATCCAAATCAACCAAACCATGTCCGATCATCACGTGAGATGGAGTAGTTTCAATGGTGAACATCGCTATGTTGATCATATCTACTATATGATTCACGCTCGACCTTTCGGTCTCCGTGTTCCGAGGCCATATCTGTATATGCTAGGCTCGTCAAGTATAACCTGAGTATTCCGCGTGTGCAACTGTTTTGCACCCGTTGTATTTGAACGTAGAGCCTATCACACCCGATCATCACGTGGTGTCTCAGCACGAAGAACTTTCGCAACGGTGCATACTCAGGGAGAACACTTCTTGATAATTAGTGAGAGATCATCTTAAAATGCTACCGTCAATCAAAGCAAGATAAGATGCATAAAGGATAAACATCACATGCAATCAATATAAGTGATATGATATGGCCATCATCATCTTGTGCTTGTGATCTCCATCTTCGAAGCACCGTCATGATCACCATCGTCACCGGCGCGACACCTTGATCTCCATCGTAGCATCGTTGTCGTTACGCCATCTATTGCTTCTACGACTATCGCTACCGTTTAGAGATAAAGTAAAGCAATTACAGGGCGTTTGCATTTCATACAATAAAGCGACAACCATATGGCTCCTGCCAGTTGCCGATAACTTCGGTTACAAAACATGATCATCTCATATAATAAAATATAGCATCACGTCTTGACCATATCACATCACAACATGCCCTGCAAAAACAAGTTAGACGTCCTCTACTTTGTTGTTGCAAATTTTACGTGGCTGCTACGGGCTGAGCAAGAACCGTTCTTACCTACGCATCAAAACCACAACGATAGTTCGTCAAGTTAGTGCTGTTTTAACCTTCACAAGGACCGGGCGTAGCCACACTCGATTCAGCTAAAGTGAGAGAGACAGACACCCGCCAGCCACCTTTAAGCACGAGTGCTCGCAACGGTGAAACCAGTCTCGCGTAAGCGTACGCGTAATGTCGGTCCGGGCCGCTTCATCTCACAATACCGCAGAACCAAAGTATGACATGCTGGTAAGCAGTATGACTTGTATCGCCCACAACTCACTTGTGTTCTACTCGTGCATATAACATCAACGCATAAAACCTAGGCTCGGATGCCACTGTCGGGGAACGTAGTAATTTCAAAAAATTTCCTACGCACACGCAAGATCATGGTGATGATATAGCAACGAGAGGGGAGAGTGTTCGTCGACGTACCCTCGTAGACCGTAAGCGGAAGAGTTATGACAACGCGGTTGATGTAGTCGTACGTCTTCACGATCCGACCGATCCAAGTACCGAACGTACGGCACCTCCGAGTTCAGCACATGTTCAGTTCGATGATGATCCCCGGGCTCCGATCCAGCAAAGCTTCGCGGATGAGTTCCGTCAGCACGACGGCGTGGTGACGATGATGATGCTCTACCGGCATAGGGCTTCGCCTAAACTCTGCGACGATATGACCGAGGTGGAATATGGTGGAGGGGGGCACCGCACACGGCTAAGGAACAATCCGTAGATCAACTTGTGTGTCTTTGGGGTGCCCCCCGCCCCCGTATATAAAGGAGCCAGGGGGGAGGAGGCGGCCGGCCTAGAGGGCGCCCCAAGGGGGGGAGTCCTACTCCCACCGGGAGTAGGACTCCCTCTTTCCAAGTAGGAGTAGGAGAAGGGGGGGAAAGAGGAGGAAGAGGGGAAGGAAAGGGGGGGCGCCGCCCCCCTTCCCTTGTCCTATTCGGACTAGGAGGGGGAGGGGCGTGCGGCCCCCTCCTGGCTCCTTCCCTCTTCTCCCTCGTGGCCCATGTAGGCCCATCAACCCCCCGGGGGTTTCCGGTAACCTCCCGGTACTCTGGTAAAATGCCGATTTCACCCGGAACCATTCCGATGTCCAAACATAGGCTTCCAATATATCAATCTTTATGTCTCGACCATTCTGAGACTCCTCGTCATGTCCGCGATCACATCCGGGACTCCGAACAAACTTCGGTACATCAAAACTTATAAACTCATAATAAAACTGTCATCGAAACGTTAAGCGTGCGGACCCTACGGGTTCCAGAACTATGTAGACATGACCTAAAACCATTCTCGGTCAATAACCAATAGCGGGACCTGGATGCCCATATTGGTTCCTACATATTCTACGAAGATCTTTATCGGTCAAACCGCATAACAGCATACGTTGTTCCCTTTGTCATCGGTATGTTACTTGCCCGAGATTTGATCGTCGGTATCCAATACCTAGTTCAATCTCGTTACCGGCAAGTCTCTTTACTCGTTCTGTAATACGTCATCTCATAACTAACTTATTAGTTATAATGCTTGCAAGGCTTAAGTGATGAGTATTACCGAGAGGGCCCAGAGATACCTCTCCGACAATCGGAGTGACAAAACCTAATCTCGAAATACGCCAACTCAACATGTACCTTCGGAGACACCTGTAGTACTCCTTTATAATCACCCAGTTACGTTGTGACGTTTGGTAGTACCCAAAGTGTTCCTCCGGTAAACGGGAGTTGCATAATTCTCATAGTTACAGGAACATGTATAAGTCATGAAGAAAGCAATAGCAGAATACTAAACGATCAAGTGCTAAGCTAACGGGATGGGTCATGTCAATCACATCATTCTCCTAATGATGTGATCCCATTAATCAAATGACAACACATGTCTATGGTTAGGAAACATAACCATCTTTGATTAATGAGCTAGTCAAGTAGAGGCATACTAGTGACTATATGTTTGTCTATGTATTCACACATGTATCATGTTTCCGGTTAATACAATTCTAGCATGAATAATAAACATTTATAATGATATAAGGAAATAAATAATAACTTTATTATTGCCTCTAAGGCATATTTCCTTCACTTCCACTAAACCAATTAGCATCAACTACAAGGAGTAATCAACACTACTAGCAACCCACAGGTACCAATTTGTGGTTTTGATACAAGATTGGATACAAGAGATGAACTAGGGTTTGGAGAGGATATGGTGCTAGTGAAGATGTTCATGGAGATTGACCCCCTCCCGATGAGAGGATCGTTGGTGATGATTTCCCCCTCCCGTAGGGAAGTTTCCCCGGCAGAACAGCTCTGTTGGAGCCCTAGATTGGTTCCGCCAAGGTTCCGCCTCGTGGCGGCAAAGTTTTATCTCGTGAGCTTGCCTCTAATTTTTTCCAGGATAAAAGACCTCATATAGCAGAAGATGGGCACCGGAGGGCCACCAGGGGGCCGAGGAGACAGGGGGCGCGCCCAGTAGGGGGGGCACCCCCCACCCTCCTAGCCAGGGTGTGGGCCCCCTCCGGTACTTTCTTTGCCCAATAATTCTTATTAAATCCAAAAATGACTTTCATGGAGTTGGGGGACTTTTGGAGCTGTGCAGAATAGGTTTCCAATATTTGCTCCTTTTCCAGCCAGAATCCCCGTTGCCGGCATTCCCCCTCTTCATGATAAACCTTGTAAAATAAGAGAGAATAGCCATAAGTATTGTGACATAACGTGTAATAACATCCCATAATGAAATAAATATTGATATAAAGCATGATGCAAAATGGATGTATCAGTCACCACCAACGCCGTCAGGCTGCTCAACGTCACCGTCGTCGCCGCCACCGATGTCGTCAGGCTGGTCAACGTCACCGCTGACGCCCTCTGCCCCGACGAGGGCACCGATCCCCGCGCCCTTGCCCATCCCGACGGCTGCCCACTGTGCCCCGCCGACCCTTGTGGGCACCATGTTGGAAATATGCCCTAGAGGCAATAATAAAAGTGTTATTATTATATTTCTTTGTTCATGATAATAGTCTTTTATTCATGCTATAACTGTATTATCCGGAAATCGTAATACACGTGTGAATACATAGACCAGAATATGTCCCTAGTGAGCCTCTAGTTGACTAGCTCGTTGTGATCAACAGATAGTCATGGTTTCCTGACTATGGACATTGGATGTCATTGATAACGGGATCACATCATTAGGAGAATGATGTGATGGACAAGACCCAATCCTAAGCCTAGCACAAAGATCGTGTAGTTCGTATGCTAAAGCTTTTCTAATGTCAAGTATCTTTTCCTTAGACCATGAGATTGTGCAACTCCCGGATACCGTAGGAATGCTTTGGGTGTACCAAACGTCACAACGTAACTGGGTGGCTATAAAGGTGCATTACAGGTATCTCCGAAAGTGTCTGTTAGGTTGGCACGAATCGAGACTGGGATTTGTCACTCCGTGTAAACGGAGAGGTATCTCTGGGCCCACTCGGTAGGACATCATCATAATGTGTACAATGTGACCAAGAGGTTGATCACGGGATGATGTGTTACGAAACGAGTAAAGAGACTTGCCGGTAACGAGATTGAACAAGGTATCGGTATACCGACGATCGAATCTCGGGCAAGTACAATACCATTAGACAAAGGGAATTGTATACGGGATCGATTGAGTCCTTGACATCATGGTTCATCCGATGAGATCATCATGGAACATATGGGAGCCAACATGGGTATCCAGATCCCGCTGTTGGTTATTGACCAGAGAACGTCTCGGTCATGTCTGCATGATTCCCGAACCCGTAGGGTCTACACACTTAAGGTTTGATGGCGCTAGGGTTATAAAGGAAGTTTGTATGTGGTTACCGAATGTTGTTTGGAGTCCCGGATGAGATCCCGGACTTCACGAGGAGTTCCGGAATGGTCCGGAGGCCAAGATTTATATATGGGAAGTCCTGTTTTGGTCACCGGAAAAGTTTCGGGTTTTATCGGTAACGTACCGGGACCACCGGGAGGGTCCCGGGGGTCCACCAAGTGGGGCCACCGGCCCCGGAGGCTTGCATGGGCCTAGAGTGGAAAGGGACCAGCCCCAGAGTGGGCTGGTGCGCCTCCCACCCTTGCCCAAGGCGCAGCTAGGAGGGGAGAGGGGAAACCCTAGGCGCAGATGGGCCTATAGGCCCACCCTAGGGCGCGCCCCCTCTCTCCCCCTCTTGGCCGCCCCCTCCAAGTCCCATCTAGGGCTGGCCGCCGCCCCCTAGGGGTGGAAACCTAGGTGGGGGCGCAGCCCCCTCTCCCCCTATATATAGTGGAGGTTTTGGAGCAGCCCAATACACGAGTTTTCTCCCTCTATTGGTGCAGCCCTGTCTCTCCTCCTCCTCCTCTCCCGTGGTGCTTGGCGAAGCCCTGCTAGATTGCCACGCTCCTCCACCACCACCACGCCGTTGTGCTGCTGCTGGATGGAGTCTTCCTCAACCTCTCCCTCTCTCCTTGCTGGATCAAGGCGTGGGAGACGTCACCGGGCTGTACGTGTGTTGAACGCGGAGGTGCCGTCCGTTCGGCACTAGGATCTCCAGTGATTTGGATCACGATGAGTACGACTCCTTCAACCCCGTTCTCTTGAACGCTTCCGCTTAGTGATCTACAAGGGTATGTAGATGCACTCTCCTTCCCCTCGTTGTTGGTTTCTCCATAGATAGATCTTGGTGACACGTAGGAAAATTTTGAATTTCTGCTACGTTCCCCAACGGTGGCATCATGAGCTAGGTCTATTGCGTAGATTCTTTGCACGAGTAGAACACAAAGTAGTTGTGGGTGTTGATTTTGTTCAATATGCTTACCGTTACTAGTCCAATCTTGTTTCGACGGTATTGTGGGATGAAGCGGCCCGGACCGACCTTACACGTACTCTTACGTGAGACAGGTTCCACCGACTGACATGCACTTGGTGCATAAGGTGGCTAGCGGGTGCCAGTCTCTCCCACTTTAGTCGGAACAGATTCGATGAAAAGGGTCCTTAGGAAGGGTAAATAGCAATCGGCATATCACGTTGTGGTTTTGCGTAGGTAAGAAACGTTCTTGCTAGAAACCCATAGCAGCCACGTAAAACATGCAAACAACAATTAGAGGACGTCTAACTTGTTTTTGCAGGGTATGCTTTGTGATGTGATATGGCCAAGAAGAATGTGATGAATGATATGTGATGTATGAGATTGATCATGTTCTTGTAATAGGATTCACGACTTGCATGTCGATGAGTATGACAACCGGCAGGAGCCATAGGAGTTGTCTTAAATTTATTGTATGACATGCGTGTCATTGAACAACGCCATGTAATTACTTTACTTTATTGCTAACAGGTAGCCATAGTAGTAGAAGTAATAGTTGGCGAGACAACTTCATGAAGACACGATGATGGAGATCATGGTGTCATGCCGGTGACGATGATGATCATGGAGCCCCGAAGATGGAGATCAAAAGGAGCAAAATGATATTGGCCATATCATGTCACTATTTGATTGCATGTGATGTTTATCATGTTTATGCATCTTGTTTACTTAGAACGACGGTAGTAAATAAGATGATCCCTTACAACAATTTCAAGAAGTGTTCCCCCTAACTGTGCACCATTGCTACAGTTCGTCGTTTCGAAGCACCACGTGATGATCGGGTGTATAGATCCTTACATTCACATACAACGGGTGTAAGACAGTTTTACACATGCAAAACACATAGGGTTAACTTGACGAACCTAGCATGTACAAACATGGCCTCGGAACACGGAGACCGAAAGGTCGAGCATGAGTCGTATAGTAGATACGATCAACATGAAGATGTTCACTGATGATGACTAGTCCGTCTCACGTGATGATCGGACACGGCCTAGTTGACTCAGATCATGTAATCACTTAGATGACCAGAGGGATGTCTATCTGAGTGGGAGTTCATAAGATGAACTTAATTATCCTGAACATAGTCAAAAGGATTTTGCAAATTATGTCGTAGCTCGCGCTTTAGTTCTACTGTTTTAGATATGTTCCTAGAGAAAATATAGTTGAAAGTTGATAGTAGCAATTATGCGGACAGTAGAAAGCTTATGTCCTTAATGCTGCTCAGTGTGCTGAACCCCAAACGTCGTTTGTGGATGTTGCGAACATCGGACATACACGTTTTGATAACTACGTGATAGTTTAGTTAAACGGTTTAGAGTTGAGGCACTAAAGACGTTTTCGAAACATCGCGGAACATATGAGATGTTTCAAGGGCTGAAATTGGGATTTCAGGCTCATGCCCACGTCAAGAGGTATAAGACCTCCGACGATTTTCTTAGCCTGCAAACTCAGGGAGAAAAGCTCAATCATTGAGCTTGTGCTTAGATTGTCTGAGTGCAACAATCACTTGAATCGAGTGGGAGTTAATCTTCCAGATGAGATAGTAATGTTTCCCCAAAGTCATTGCCACCAAGCTGCTAGAGCTTCGTGATGAACTATAACATATCAAGGATAGAGATGATGATCCTTGAGGTATTCGCGTTGTTTGACATCGCGAAAGTAGAAATCAAGAAGGAGCATCAATTGTTGATGGTTGATGAAACCACTAGTTTCAAGAAGGGCAAGGGTAATAAGGGATACTTCATGAAACGGCAAATCAGCTGCTGCTCTAGTGAAGAAACCCAAGGTTGAACCCAAACCCGAGACTAAGTGCTTCTGTAATAAGGGATCAGCCACTGGAGCAGCATTACCCTAGATACTTGGTAGATGAGAAGGCTGGCAAGGTCGATAGAAGTATATTGGATATACATTATGTTAATGTGTACTTTACTAGTACTCCTAGTAGCACCAGGGTATTAAGATATCGGTGCAGTTGCTAAGTGTTAGTAACTCGAAATAAAAGAGCTGCGGAATAAACGGAGACTAGCTAAAGGTGAGCTGACGATATGTGTTGGAAGTGTTTCCAAGTTTGATGTGATCAAACATCGCACGCTCCCTCTACCGTCAAGATTATTATTAAACCTGAATAACTGTCATTGTGTGTTTGCGTTGAGCATAGACATGATTGGATTATGTCTATCGCAATATGGTTATTCATTTAAAGAGAATAATGGTTACTCTATTTATTTGAATAATACCTTCAATGGTCTTGCACCTAAAGGAATGGTTTATTGAATCTCGATCGTAGTGATACACATTTTCATGCCAAAAGATATAAGATAGTAATGATAGTACCACTTACTTGTGGCACTGCCATGTAAGTCATAATGGTATAAAACGCATGAAGAAGCTCCATGTTGATGGATCTTTGGACTCACTCGTTTTTGAAAAGTTTGAGACATGCAAACCATGTCTATTGGTGTATACGCATGAAGAAACTCCATGTAGATGGATCGTTTGGACTCACTTGATTTTGAATCACTTGAGATATGCAAATCATACCACATGGGCAAGATGACTGAAAAGCCTCGTTTTCAGTAAGATGGAACAAGATAGCAACTTGTTGGAAGTAACACATTTTGATGTGTCCAGTCCAATGAGTGCTGAGGCATGCAGTGAATATCGTTATGTTCTTACTTCACAGATGATTCGAGTAGATGTTGAGAATATTTACTTGATGAAACACTAGTCTGAATTATTGAATGGTTCAAGTAATTTCAGAGTGAAGTAGAAGATCATTGTGACAAGAGGATAAAATGTCTATGATATGATCATAGAGATGAATATCTGAGTTACGAGTTTTGGCACACAATTAAGACATTGTGGAAATTATTTCGCAATTAATACCGCCTGGAACACCATAGTGTGATGGTGTGTCCGAATATCATAGTTGCACCCTATTGGATATGGTGCGTACCATGATGTCTCTTATCGAATTACCACGATTGTTCATGGGTTAGGCATTAGAGACAACCACATTCACTTTAAATAGGGCACCACGTAATTCCGTTGAGATGACACCGTATGAATTATGGTTTAGAGAAACCTAAGTTGTCGTTTCTTAAAGGTTTGGGGCTGCGACACTTATGTGAAAAAGTTTCAGGATTGATAAGCTCGAACCCAAAGCGGATAAAATGCATCTTCATAGGACACCCAAAACAGTTGGGTATACCTCCTAATTCAGATCCGAAAGCAATATGAATTGTTTCTTGAATCGGGTCCTTTCTCGAGGAAAGGTTTCTCTCGAAAGAGTTGAGTGGGAGGATGGTGGAGACTTGATATGGTTATTGAACCATCACTTCAACCAGTGTGTATCAGGGCACAGGAAGTTGTTCATGTGGCACCTACACCAATTGAAGAAGAAGCTTATGATAGTGATCATGAAGTTTCGGATCAAGTCACTGCCGTACCTCGTAGGGTGACAAGGATACGTACTACTTCAGAGTGGTATAGTAATCCTGTCTTGAAGGTCATGTTGCTAGACAACAATGAACCTACGAGCTATGGAGAAGCGATGGTGGGCCCAAATTCCGACAAATGGTTAAGAAACCATGAAATCCGAGATAGGATCCATGTATCAGAACAAAGCATGGACTTTGGCGGACTTGCCCAATGATCGGCAAGCCATTGAGATAAATGGATTTTTTAAGAAGAAGACGGACGTGGATGGTAATGTCACCATCTATGAAGCTCGACTTGTGGCGAAGAGTTTTTCACAAGTTCAAGGAGTTTGACTACGATGAGATTTTCTCATCCGTAGCGATGCTTAAGTCCGTTGGAATCATGTTAGCATAAGCTGCATTTATGAAATCTGGCAGATGGATGTCAAAACGAGTTTCCTTACCAACTTTCGTAAGGAAAGGTTGTATGTGATACAATCAGAAAGGTTTTGTCGATCCTAAGGATGCTAAAAGGTATGCTAGCTCCAGCAATCCTTCTAAGGACTGGAGTAAGCATCTCGGAGTTGGAATGTGCGCTTTGATGAGATGATCAAAGATTTTGGTGTATACAAAGTTTATGAGAAACTTGTATTTCCAAAGAAGTGAGTGGGAGCACTATAGAATTTCTGATGAGTATATGTTGTTGACATGTTGATGATCAGAAATGATTTTCTAGGAAGCATATAGGGTTATTTGAAAGGTGTTTTTCAATAGAAAACCTAGATTAAGCTACTTGAACATTGAGCATCAAGATCTATAAGGATAGATCAAAATACTTAATAATACTTTCAAATGAGCACATACCTTGACATGATCTTGAAGGTGTTCAAGATGGATCAGTCAAAGAAGAAGTTCTTGCCTGAGTTGTAAGGTACGAAGTTAAGACTTAAAGCTCGACCTTGGCAGAAAAGAGAGAAAGGACGAAGGGCATCCCGTATGCTTTAGACGTAGGCTCTACAGTATGCTATGTTGTGTACCGCACCTGAAGTGTGCCTTGCCATGAGTCAGTCAAGGGGTACAAGAGTGATCCAAGAATGGATCACAGTACAGCGGTCAAAGTTATCCTTAGTAACTAGTGGACTAAGGAATTTTCTCGGTTATGGAGGTGGTAAAAGAGTTCGTCGTAAAGGGTTACGTCGATGCAAGCTTAACACCTATCCAGATAGCTCTGAGTAGAGATACCGGATACGTATAATGGAGCAACAATTTAGAATAGCTCCAAGTAGAATAGTTATTTGGATTAGCTCCAAATAGAACGTGGTAGCTACATCTAGGAGATGACATAGAGATTTGCTAAAGCACACACGGATCTGAAAGGTTCAGATCCGTTGGACTAATACCCTCTTCACAAGCGAGATATGATCAACCCCAACTTTGGTGTTGGGTCGATGGTCATTTGACCTGTCAGTTACCAATGGTGATGTGAACTCAGATTATTGACTCTAGAGCAAGTGGGAGGACTGTTGTGAAATAATGCCCTAGAGGCAATAATAAAAGTGGTTATTATTGTAATTTCCTTGTTTCACGATAATTGTCCTATTATTCATGCTATAACTGTATTGACCGGAAACCGCAATTACATGTGTGAATACATAGACCACAACATGTCCCTAGTGAGCCTCTAGTCTGACTAGCTCATTGATCAACAGAATGGTCATGGTTTCCTGGCCATGGACATTGGATGTCATTGATAACGGGATCACGATCATCTAGGAGAATGATGTCAGGGACAAGCCCCAATCCTAAGCCTAGCACAAAGATCGTGTAGTTCGTATGCTAAAGCTTTTCTAATGTCAAGTATCTTTTCCTTAGACCATGAGATTGTGCAACTCCCGGATACCGTAGGAATGCTTTGGGTGTACCAAACGTCACAACGTAACTGGGTGGCTATAAAGGTGCATTACAGGTATCTCCGAAAGTGTCTGTTGGGTTGGCACGAATCGAGACTGGGATTTGTCACTCCGTGTAAATGGAGAGGTATCTCTGGGCCCACTTGGTAGGACATCATCATAATGTGTACAATGTGACCAAGAGGTTGATCACGGGATGATGTGTTACGGAACGAGTAAAGAGACTTGCCGGTAACGAGATTGAACAAGGTATCGGTATACCGACGATCGAATCTCGGGCAAGTACAACACCGTTAGACAAAGGGAATTGTATACGGGATCGATTGAGTCCTTGACATCGTGGTTCATCCGATGAGATCATCGTGGAACATATGGGAGCCAACATGGGTATCCAGATCCCGCTGTTGGTTATTGACCAGAGAACGTCTCGGTCATGTCTGCATGATTCCCGAACCCGTAGGGTCTACACACTTAAGGTTCGATGGCGCTAGGGTTATAAAGGAAGTTTGTATGTGGTTACTGAATGTTGTTCGGAGTCCCGGATGAGATCCCAGACATCACGAGGAGTTCCGGAATGGTCCGGAGGCAAATATTTATATATGGGAAGTTCTGTTTTGGTCACCGGAAAAGTTTTGGGTTTTATCGGTAACGTACCGGGACCACCGGGAGGGTCCCGGGGGTCCACCAAGTGGGGCCACCGGCCCCGGAGGCTTGCATGGGCCTAGAGTGGAAAGGGACCAGCCCCAGAGTGGGCTGGTGCGCCTCCCACCCTTGCCCAAGGCGCAGCTAGGAGGGGAGAGGGGAAACCCTAGGCGCAGATGGGCCTATAGGCCCACCCTAGGGCGCGCCCCCTCTCTCCCCCTCTTGGCCGCCCCCTCCAAGTCCCATCTAGGGCTGGCCGCCGCCCCCTAGGGGTGGAAACCTAGGTGGGGGCGCAGCCCCCTCTCCCCCTATATATAGTGGAGGTTTTGGAGCAGCCCAATACACGAGTTTTCTCCCTCTATTGGTGCAGCCCTGCATCTCCTCCTCCTCCTCCTCTCCCGTGGTGCTTGGCGAAGCCCTGCTGGATTGCCACGCTCCTCCACCACCACCACGCCGTTGTGCTGCTGCTGGATGGAGTCTTCCTCAACCTCTCCCTCTCTCCTTGCTGGATCAAGGCGTGGGAGACGTCACCGGGCTGTACGTGTGTTGAACGCGGAGGTGCCGTCCGTTCGGCACTAGGATCTCCAGTGATTTGGATCACGATGAGTACGACTCCTTCAACCCCGTTCTCTTGAACGCTTCCGCTTAGCGATCTACAAGGGTATGTAGATGCACTCTCCTTCCCCTCGTTGCTGGTTTCTCCATAGATAGATCTTGGTGACACGTAGGAAAATTTTGAATTTCTGCTACGTTTCCCAACACACCAGCCTGCTCCCGCGCCCCTGCGCCCCTGCCCTGCCCCGCCGGCGCCGCGTCGTGCCCCTCCGCCCCTGCTTCGATGTTGTTAGATGTTTTTAGATGTACTTGGTAAATTTTTAGATGTTTTTATATGCTATTTTTAGATGTTGTTAGTTGATATTTTTAGATGTTTTTAGATGCTATTTTTAGATGTTTTTACATGTTTTTAGATGTACTTGGTTAATTTTCTGTAGTCAATTTTCTGTAGTATATATACATATATAGATGTTGTTGTATATATATGAAAACTTGGTCAATTTTTTTTCTATAGTAGATGATGATGATATATGAAAACTAGCTTGGTCAATTTTTTGTACTAGATGATGATGATGATGATATATGAAAACTTTATTAGATGTATATATACGATGATAATGATGTAATTTTGTTTGATGATATATGATGATGTAATTTTGTCGATATACCCCCTCCCCGATAACTTCGACATGAGGGGGGGTCGATACACCCCCTCCCCGATAACATTTTTTTCTATGTATATGTCATCGTTGTCGATATACTGCCTCCCTGATAACTTCGACATGAGGGGGGGTTGATATACCCCCTCCCCGATAACATTTTTTTCTATGTATATGTCGTCGTTGTCGATATACCCCCTCCCCGATAACTTCAACATGAGGAGAAGAAGAAGGAGAAGAAGAGGAGAGGAAGAAGAGGAGAACAAAATAAGAAGAGGAAGAAGAAGGAATAGAGGAAAAGAAGAAAAAATAGAAAAAAATTTCTATTTTTTCTTCTCTCCTCTTTTTCTTCTTTTTTTTCTTCTTTTTTTTTCTTCTTCTTCTCCTCTATTTTTTCTTCTTCCTCCTCTTCTTATTTTTTATCGAGAACGAGGGTGTCGGGAACTAGGGTGTCAGAAACTAGGGTAGAGGGTCGAGAGTCGCCGAGGGGTTGAGGCTCGTCGAGGGGACGAGGGTCTAGGGTCGTCGAGGGGTCGAGGGTCTAGGGTCGTCGAGGGGTCGAGGGTCTCCGTTTAACAAGAATGCCCCCATTATGGATGTGCACAAGTTGGTCCATTTTTTCTGATCTCATCCATGGCTACATCATTTGCTGGAAGTAACAGGCGTATGACGCTACGGAACTCTTCAAAGTTGTTTTGGAACGGAGTTCCGGATAGGATGATTCGCTTTTTGGTACGGATTTCAGGAAAGGCCTTCCAAATAGCGATATTTGGAAGGCTCTTGCTGAACTTCGTACCAAAAAGTGAATTATCCTATCCGGAACTCCGTTCCAAAACAATTTTGGAGAGCTTCATACCGTTATGCACCTGTTACTTTCGGCAAATGATGAAGCAATGGTTTTCTTGAGATTAGGAAAAATGTGGACCATTTTCTGCACATCCAGAATGGAGCCATCTTGTTAAATCCCTTAAAGGTTAAGAGAATCCGACCAGTCGAGGATCGGAACTAGCTAGGGTAGGGGCTCAAGGATCACCGAGGGGTCGAGGGTCGAGGATCACCGAGGGGTCTATGTTTGCCACTATTAATATATATATATATATATCCATCTCTCATGTGTGTATATATATATTAATTTCCATGTTGTAATATTTGTAGAAACTATGGATTAACAAAGAGACTTCGAACAAGAAGAGATATTTGGGGACATAATCCGCGACGGAGATGTTGTCTTGTCGTTTCTCAACGACGTCGAAGAAGGTCTAGAAGGAGAGGAAGCAGGCTACGGTGATCAAACAATGGAGGAGGAAAGTCATGATCATGATGGTGGCTCCGGCGACCGTGATGACAACTCCAGTGACCGAACGGAGTCGGGATCAGCTGTTCCAAAGTCCGGCGAGGTATATATATATATTAATTAAGCCTATGCTAACTAGCTAATTGATGCATTAATTGTTTTGGTATGTACATACATTAACTCTTCTTTCTTCTTTTATAGCCCTCCGGATCAAGCAAAACTTTGGTAACGAGACGAGGCCCGATGAAAAAGTTGCTCCAGGATGAAAGTTCACGATCACAGAAATCGCGCGCGATGGCCAACCAATTAAACCCCTCCAGACCAAGGAAACATTTACTGCTCAATGCAGGGTTCTTGTTAGGGACATGATCCTGATCAGCATCCAACTATGGTATAAGCCTAAGAATGAAGACCCTCAAGTTTCTTTTGTCGAAGATAGGCAAAAAGATGATCTTTGAAAAGCGCTGAAGGTAAATTTCACCCTACCGGCAAAGGAGGATCTGGAGAAGCCAGTTATAGAGCCATTGATCAAGGCTGATGCTCTCAAGAAGATGGTAGATCTATTCAGGAGGTGGAAGAATGAGTTGAAATCAACGTATGTCGACAAAAACAAGACTCCAGAATTCATCGGTCGATTTGAGAAGATAAGAGATCACTGGCCTGCAGGGCCCACAAGAAATCGGAGAAGGGTAAGAATATGTCAGCAGTTAACAAGATAAATGCTGCAAAGAAGAAGCATCACCATCGCACGGGGTCAGGTGGCTACCTCAAAGCCCGGCCGTTGTGGGACAAGGCTAAGCAGGACCTGATTCCTAAAGGGGTCGAACCAGAGAAATTGCACTGGCCAGACCGTTCAAGGACTTGGTTCTTCGAGCTTGGGGGAACTTTGGACCCTGAAACAGGGAAGTGTTGTTGAATGGACGAGCAACTTGCAACACCCATCATGAAGCTTCAGGTAGCAATCAAGGCAGCACAGGAAGGGACGTTCGTTCCCGACAGAGAGAATGACGAGCTCACAAAGGCCCTAGGGAATCCTGAGCACCCTAGACGAACACGAGGCACGCCAGGCTCTGTTGCGTGGAAGGTTGGGTTTCCCAACGCAGGCAGTTACAAAACCCAAGAGAGGGGGAGGAAAGTGGAGCAGAGCGAACTACAACAGCTTCAGGCAAGGGTACAAAAGCTAGAGCAACGATAAGCTGTTGAGAACCAGCGAGATCCTGCCCAAGCAGCTACCCCAAAAGCTACCCCGCCATCTCAGCGGAGAAGCAGTGTGGCTTCCATCAAGCTCGTTCAGCAGCCTGACTTCACGGGTCCTAGCTACCCCGTGGATTTTATCACGGATTCACACCAGTGCCACCTTATGACGCAATGGCTTCAGCTCAAAGTCAAGGCGGTTGTCGGCTCTGTGTTCCCTCCTTCACCCAGAGCAACTTTTCACTGTCGTCCGATTCCACAAGGCTATGTTGTTATGATGGTGGATGAAATAACGAAGGGATTTGAGGAGCTCTAGCTTGACCACCCTACAGGTGATGGGGAGACTCAGCTGGGTCTTGCTCTGAAGACTCCGTATCTATAGCGGAAGGAGCACATCAAGCTTCTGAACTTCACGCCTCCTGTGAGTCAGCTGGGCACTCCGCCTCCTCCGCCTCCTCCTCCTCCGGCGAGTGATCAAGGCACTCTGCCTCCTGCTCTGGCGCGTGAGGGCGGCAGTACTCCGCCTTCTTCTCCGCCTGCTCCGGCGCGTCCGAGCAGCTTGCCTCCTCCTTTGTCGTCTCGTAAGCAACGGCGACGGCGAAACATAGACGCCGCTGCTCCGGCTGCTCCGGCGCGTCGTAGCAGTCCGCCACCTTCTTCTCCGCCTCGTAAGCAACAAAAGAAGACAGCCGTAGCCGCTCCGGCTGCTCCGGCGAGTAGTACAGCCAGAGGCGGGAGGCAATACAGATTCGGTCCATCGTCTCTCAAGCCTCTAGAGAAGTTACCATACGAAAGGAGCAAGGAGGAAAACCAGAAGATCTGTGAAGGCCAAGTGAGGGACTTCTTTGAATCGGTAAAAGCTAAGAAACATCCACCTCCGGAGAAGAAGATAGATCCGGTGAAAGCGAAGTGCACTTTGAATGCCCTGCAGCGACCATCACCGCCTCCGCCGCAATACAACTATGACCATGTTATTGAAAGGACATATAAGGAAGCGGAGCGGTTGGGAAGTACTTGCACTGATCAAAGGTTAGCAGAACAAAGGAGAGGGAGACAAATTCCCCAGCTCAGCGAACAAGCGAAGCAATCGTGCCCCCCGCTCAATGTGTCTAGCGATATCGTCGCTAATCTCCAATGATGCTGCCCGATACCAATCCTGGAGATTACATGCCCGGCGATGCACTTTTTGATACAATGGAGGTGTACACATTAAAATTCCGGCACGGGAAGTCTCTCGTCAAACCTGGTACTCCTCTAACAACGATGATGCGAAGATTCCATGATTGGTACATAGACATCTACAGCAAGTCTGGGACGGATACTTTGATGCTGAGAGTTAAAGAGGAGCACAACCTCATTGGAATTGATCTGTTGTCTGTTCCATATGAGGGGTTCTTCCAGTTTTTCAATCAAAAGGCCCTTGATAAAACAATCATCACAGACAATGTCTGTAAGTACTACTTCTCTGTAATTAATTAAGTCTCTATATATAGCTCAACTCCTTCATTGCATGTATATATAATTATCCTCACTATATTATGCAGATTGAAGATCACCGAATTGAAGAAAAGACAAATAGGTGATATTGGGTTCATTAACATGAATCTCATGGATGAATGAAGTGTTAAACATGATGCCAAACAAACCGAGGCCAACTTGCTCGCATCGTTACTTCAAAATCAAAATAAAGCTACAATACTCTTTCCTTACGAATATGGGTGAGTGTTACTATCTTATGCATATTCGGTTTCCCTTATTACTTGAGGTTATAGTAATATAATTGATGAGTTATGCATGCGTGTGCAGCTTCCACTTTATTCTGCTAGAGATTAAGCTTGAGCAGGGACTAGTAACCGTCATAGACTCGAAACAAAAAAATCCCAAGGAGTATGCGACCATGACTAAAATGCTCGAGAAGTAAGTTCAATCGATCATTATCGCACTATATCGGCAACTTTGTTCATTTCCTGATATCAAGTAATTGTTTTCTTTGTCTGGCAGGGTTTGAAAAAAGTTCACCGCACAAGCTCCGGGACTGTCGGCGGAGCTGCGATTTAACCACTGGAAAGTAAGTACTACTAGCTAGTTCCGCGCATCTCCCATTGATTCTAGCTAGTTTCATCAATACCATTTAGCATACTTGCTTACCAGTTTGATTGACGATCTATTTCTTATAAAGCGGTTGTGGCAGGAACCCGGGAATAATTATTGTGGATACTACATTTGTGAGTTCATCCGCCACACGACCTGTGAGCGGGGCTACTCTAAATAACAATATGAAGTGCATAAGCAATAATATTCACGATTTTATTTTATTACCATCATTTGTGTTGAGTTTCATTCATATATATGTATTGACCCCCTTCTTCAAATTAGATGTGGCAGATGCGGGATGAACTCCTACCACAAGATCGCATGCGAGCAATTCAAAGAGGAATTGGCGGGATTCTTTCTTGACCACGTCATTGACAAAGACGGAGAATACCATGTGGAAGTTGAGTTCAGATGTTAGGGGATTGTAAGAAATCTTATATTGTATATACGTAGCCAGTAGCGTCGGATAGATATACGAAAACTTGTTGTTCGACCAATCTCTCGGAGAAGGAGAGGTCGATCACTTCTCTCGGTATATGTTCATGACGATCTTCTGTACTTAATGGTTTCATTCATTTGCTTACTAGTTAGATAGCGTGTCGAGTCCTCTCTATACGTATAATACGTAGCGTCGACCAAGCATGGAGATAAGAGATGACACTTCTCTCTATTAGCTAGCTAACATAATATATGAAATCCCTAAATTAACCTTACAAAACCCCCCAAAACCCTCCACCACCCCCCCTTCAGAAAAAAAAATAAAAACTCCAACCCCTGAACTGCTGACGTGTGGAAGCCTTTTGGTCCCGATTGGTGGCACCAACCGGGACAAAAGGCCCTCCTGCCTGGGCAAGCCGCAGAGGCCACGTGGAGCCCCATCTGTCCCGTTCGTGGGCGAACCGGGACTAAAGGTATTGGGCTTTAGTACCGACCCTTTAGTCCCTGTTCGGCAACCTGAACAAATGGGCCTCATGAACCGGGACAAATGAGGATTTTTCTACTAGTGAATACGTCCATTTGTATCTATTTCTATGACAAACAATTTCAAGCAGAGAGAGTATTAT
This sequence comes from Triticum aestivum, assembly GCF_018294505.1. Lineage (NCBI taxonomy): Eukaryota > Viridiplantae > Streptophyta > Magnoliopsida > Poales > Poaceae > Triticum > Triticum aestivum. The sequence continues at coordinate 82,200,438 of NC_057801.1, read as the reverse complement.
ATTGTACACTTCATGTCTAAATAATACACAGACAATGTTAGAAATTTAGGGTTTGTGGTCTACTCCCTATTCCTCTGCGCTTATCTATGATGCCGCTCACAATTCGCATATCTGAGACTAGGGGGTAGGGACCTTCTTATATTGTCTTTCCAAAGAGTCCACATCTTATATAGATATAAGATTCCGAGTTTTTTCCACTAGTTTCCGAGATAGAGTCCAGATCAAATTACCAACCACGATCATATTTTTCTGTTAACGGATTCTACCCGTTATGTCCCCGGAGCACGCGCTTGTGAGCAACGCGCCATAATAGAGTGTAAATTACTCTAATTATATAGATCAACATTAGGGCTGTAATCTAATTATACGATCTAGCTCATTTCAATCATTAGTGTACCCGAATAGTCTTTGCAATATAAATAGTTATATTATATTTCACTGATAATCGACCAGCTTCCTTGAGCATATATTACTTAAGTACATTTGAGCAAGTAACAATTCCATGCTAAATATGTAAATCAATTCCATGTATAAATACATATACAATTCCATAATAAGGTATTCCGAATATTAACAATTTCAAACAATTTGAATATAGTTGCAGGACACATAATTCCAACAGACGTGCCCTCCGGTCTTAGTCCGTAGCCGTAAAATGTAGCTCAGTCTGGATAATCTAGCTAATTATTTAGCACATCAATTAATCTGTCTACAACATTGCACAACCTTTGTAGATGCCTGGAACGTTACAATGCCCGCCAATGTATTTCGTACCCTCGGGATGAAGCATGTTCTGATCACATGCATAGCAGTAAGTTAAGTCAATCTTCTCCTTCGTCGCTGAAGGGTCGCCACTAGGTCTGTCCATGCCGTTGCGTCCAGCTGCAACGCAAACAACATAGGCACTTGTTCAGAACTACTCCCTGCCAAAATTAGTATAAAGTTAAGTCATCTATTTCGAAACGGAGGGAGTATATACATGAGGATTGATCGAGTTGGTCCTGATCATGGACATCAAGCAGATCATCATAGCAATCACTAACATATAGTACACCGCTAGCTACACGGTTAATGTGCTAGGGGATAGTAAGAAGGAAAACTCACTGGTAGAATTATCGCCCAGTGGCTCGCAGTAGGTCACGGAGTAACCACTTGGAGTCCTCCGTTTGCCACAGACATACAGCTCGGCGAAGAAGAGCAGTCCCTGCGAGCCCTGCTCGCTGGCTCTTGCGACGAAGTTGATATGTACGTAAGGACGACATTTCGTAGGCACATAGTTGACAGGCCTGACCTCCAAGAGCTCAAACTTGGTCTGGGCACGAGAAATGATATAGGTGATTAATTAGACAAGGCCATGACAATTCAAATCGCAACCAACCCAAAAATAGATAGATAGATAGATAGTGCTCCATCGATGAACAGGTGGGTATAAACTAGTTAACTGGGCGACACCATGCACCTTCTTCGCTTCGATGTAGTAATCCAAGGCGAACTTCGCGATTCTTATGGACTGCTCAGCCTGAAGATTTTGATTGAGCTTAGGCCGTTCTGTGTAGTACCTAGGATCATTCTCCCTGCAACCAGCAAATAAAACAGAACCATGTCAAAATTGATACGACAAGGGATCGTGTACAACCATTACTAATGTTAGATTGTGCGTGAGAAGAGGCAACAAAACTCGGCAATTGCCTGCTGCTGCTGCTAATTTACGGCGCTCTGTAAAGTTCAGAATGATCTATCGAGATAATGACAAGTACTCCATCCGTTTCGAAATAGATGACCCAAATTTATATTAACTTTAGTACAAAATTGGGTCATCTATTATAAAACGGAAGGAGTACTATATGGCTGTTGTAACTCCACGGGATGAGGGAATAAGTCGCACATCGTTTCTTTGTCTTACCAGGGAGACGGAGGCCGCGGAGGAGACGTGACCCAGATGGGGTAGGCCGCGGCCGCTGGGGATTTGAGCAGAAGCAGGCACGTCCAAGGCCGGCGGCAGGGTCGCCTGCCTAGGCTCATTCGCGGCTATGGTGAGATTGCCTAGGTTTTCGGTGGTGGCGTCCATCTCCATCCACGCCGACTACAATCGGAACGGGGAACCCTCTGCAAGAAGGCAGCCCCTAATCTGAAAGAAGAAGGAAGATTTTCCCACGGCCGAAACTCAGCCCGTAGCCCAACTAACTAGTCCAAAACCAAGCCCACCGGGATCCTTATCCTATACAGGTGATCCGGCCCAGTACGCAGCAGTGCGTGCTGTGTGGCGTTCGCTGCGCTAAATCCTATTCGGCGCCTTCGGCGCCCACTATAGGTCTTTCTATTAACGGGCGCATACCCCCTAGACCACGTTGGGCCGGCCCAGTTTTGATATTTTATCTATGTTTCCAAAAGGCAAAAAGGGAGACGGAGGCCGCGGAGGAGACGTGATCCAGATGGGGTAGGCCGCGGCCGCTGGGGATTGAGCAGAAGCAGGCACATCCAAGGCCGGCGGCAGGGTCGCCTACCTAGGCTCGTTCGCGGCTATGGTGAGATTGCCTAGGTTTTCGGTGGTGGAGTCCATCTCCATCCACGCCGACTACAATCGGAACGGGGAACCCTCTGCAAGAAGGCAGCCCCTAATCTGAAAGAAGAAGGAAGATTTTCCCACGGCCGAAACTCAGCCCGTAGCCCAACTAACTAGTCCAAAACCAAGCCCACCGGGATCCTTATCCTATACAGGTGATCCGGCCCAGTACGCAGCAGCGCGTGCTGTGCGGCGTTCGCTGCGCTAAATCCTATTCGGCGCCTTCGGCGCCCGCTATAGGTCTTTCTACTAACGGGCGCATACCCCCCAGACCACGTTGGGTCGGCCCAGTTTCGATATTTTATCTATGTTTCCAAAAGGCAAAAAGGGAGACGGAGGCCGCGGAGGAGACGTGACCCAGATGGGGTAGGCCGCGGCCGCTGGGGATTGAGCAGAAGCAGGCACGTCCAAGGCCGGCGGCAGGGTCTCCTGCCTAGGCTCATTCGCAGCTATGATGAGATTGCCTAGGTTTTCGGTGGTGGCGTCCATCTCCATCCACGCCGACTACAATCGGAACGGGGAACCCTCTGCAAGAAGGCAGCCCCTAATCTGAAACAAGAAGGAAGATTTTCCCACGGCCGAAACTCAGCCCGTAGCCCAACTAACTAGTCCAAAACCAAGCCCACCGGGATCCTTATCCTATACAGGTGATCCGGCCCAGTACGCATCAGCGCGTGCTGTGCGGCGTTCGCTGCGCTAAATCCTATTCGGCGCCTTCGGCGCCCGCTATAGGTCTTTCTACTAACGGGCGCATACCCCCCAGACCACGTTGGGCCGGTCCAGTTTCGATATTTTATCTATGTTTCCAAAAGGCAAAAAGGGAGACGGAGGCCGCGGAGGAGACGTGACCCAGATGGGGTAGGCCGCGGCCGCTGGGGATTGAGCAAAAGCAGGCACGTCCAAGGCCGGCGGCAGGTTCGCCTGCCTAGGCTCATTCGCGGCTATGGTGAGATTGCCTAGGTTTTCGGTGGTGGCGTCCATCTCCATCCACGCCGACTACAATCGGAACGGGGAACCCTCTGCAAGAAGGCAGCCCCTAATCTGAAAGAAGAAGGAAGATTTTCCCACGGCCGAAACTCAGCCCGTAGCCTAGCTAACTAGTCCAAAACCAAGCCCACCGGGATCCTTATCCTATACAGGTGATCCGGCCCAGTACGCAGCAGAGCGTGCTGTGCGGCGTTCGCTGCGCTAAATCCTATTCGGCGCCTTCGGCGCCCGCTATAGGTCTTTCTACTAACGGGCGCATACCCCCAGATCACGTTGGGCCGACCCAGTTTCGATATTTTATCTATGTTTCCAAAAGGCAAAAAGGGAGACGGAGGCCGCGGAGGAGACGTGACCCAGATGGGGTAGGCCGCGGCCGCTGGGGATTGAGCAGAAGCAGGCACGTCCAAGGCCGGCGGCAGGGTCGCCTGCCTAGGCTCATTCGCGGCTATGGTGAGATTGCCTAGGTTTTCGGTGGTGGCGTCCATCTCCATCCACGCCGACTACAATCGGAACAGGGAACCCTCTGCAAGAAGGCAGCCCCTAATCTGAAAGGAGAAGGAAGATTTTCCCACGGCCGAAACTCAGCCCGTAGCCCAACAAACTAGTCCAAAACCAAGCCCACCGAGATCCTTATCCTATACAGGTGATCCGGCCCAGTACGCATCAGCGCGTGCTGTGCGGCGTTCGCTACGCTAAATCCTATTCGGCGCCTTCGGCGCCCGCTATAGGTCTTTCTACTAACGGGCGCATACCCCCCAGACCACGTTGGGCCGGCCCAGTTTCGATATTTTATCTATGTTTCCAAAAGGCAAAAAGGGAGACGGAGGCCGCGGAGGAGACGTGACCCAGATGGGGTAGGCCGCGGCCGTTGGGGATTGAGCAAAAGCAGGCACGTCCAAGGCCGGCGGCAGGGTCGCCTGCCTAGGCTCATTCGCGGCTATGGTGAGATTGCCTAGGTTTTCGGTGGTGGCGTCCATCTCCATCCACGCCGACTACAATCGAAACGGGGAACCCTCTGCAAGAAGGCTGCCCCTAATCTGAAAGAAGAAGGAAGATTTTTCCACGGCCGAAACCCAGCCCGTAGCACAACTAACTAGTCCAAAACCAAGCCCACCGGGATCCTTATCCGATACATGTGATCCGGCCCAGTACGTAGCAGCGCGTGCTGTGCGGCGTTCGCTGCGCTAAATCCTATTCGGCGCCTTCGGCGCCCGCTATAGGTCTTTCTACTAACGGGCGCATACCCCCAGACCACGTTGGGCCGGCCCAGTTTTGATATTTTATCTATGTTTCCAAAAGGCAAAAAGGGAGATGGAGGCCGCAGAGGAGACGTGGCCCAGATGGGGTAGGCCGCGGCCGCTGGGGATTGAGCAGAAGCAGGCACGTCCAAGGCCGGCGGCAGGGTCGCCTGCCTAGGCTCATTCGCGGCTATGGTGAGATTGCCTAGGTTTTCGGTGGTGGCGTCCATCTCCATCCACGCCGACTACAATCGGAACGGGGAACCCTCTGCAAGAAGGCAGCCCCTAATCTGAAAGAAGAAGGAAGATTTTCCCACGGCCGAAACTCAGCCCGTAGCCCAACTAACTAGTCCAAAACCAAGCCCACCGGGATCCTTATCCTATATAGGTGATCCGGCCCAGTACGCAGTAGCGCGTGCTGTGTGGCGTTCGCTGCGCTAAATCCTATTCGGCGCCTTCGGCGCCCACTATAGGTCTTTCTATTAACGGGCGCATACCCCCTAGACCACGTTGAGCCGGCCCAATTTTGATATTTTATCTATGTTTCCAAAAGGCAAAAAGGGAGACGGAGGCCGCGGAGGAGACGTTACCCAGATGGGGTAGGCCGCGGCCGCTGGGGATTGAGCAGAAGCAGGCACGTCCAAGGCCGGCGGCAGGGTCGCCTGCCTAGGCTCGTTCGCGGCTATGGTGAGATTGCCTAGGTTTTCGGTGGTGGCGTCCATCTCCATCCACGCCGACTACAATCGGAACGGGGAACCCTCTGCAAAAAGGCAGCCCCTAATCTGAAAGAAGAAGGAAGATTTTCCCACGGCCGAAACTCAGCCCGTAGCCCAACTAACTAGTCCAAAACCAAGCCCACCGAGATCCTTATCCTATACAGGTGATCCGGCCCAGTACGCAGCAGCGCGTGCTGTGCGGCGTTCGCCGCGCTAAATCCTATTCGGCGCCTTCGGCGCCCGCTATAGGTCTTTCTACTAACGGGCGCATACCCCCGAGACCACGTTGGGCCGGCCTAGTTTCGATATTTTATCTATGTTACCAAAAGGCAAAAAGGGCGCTCGAGCTGGGTATCAAACCCACAACCAAGCTGTTAAGAGTATGAGCTACAACCACCCGACCACACACCTTGGTTTGGTTGGCCACATGTTTTCTCGTCCTTTCTTATGGTTCTTTTCCTTTTTTTTTTTCTTTTTTCAAATTCGCAAAACTGTTTCATCATGAATATTTTTTGCAAATCGATGAACTTTTCTCTTTGAATTTGATGATTTTTTTGACAAATTTGATGAACGTTTTTTTAAATCCGATGAACTTTTTTACGAATTCGTTGAACTTTTTCCAAATTCGATGAACTTTTTTAGAATTTGATGAAATTCTTTTTGAATTCCGTGAACTTTTTTCACATTCGATGAACTATTTTTCGAATTCAATGAACTTTTTCTGAATTCAATGAACTTTTTTTCGAATTCAATGAACTTTTGATTGAATTCGATGAACCTTTTCAAATTTGATAAACTGTTTTACATTTTGATGAACTTTTTTGAAAGGACAAGAGTACATACTGTAGCAAAACGGTTTGTTTTTTCCAAAAAAAATCAGTACACACTGTAGCATTTTTTGAGCGAAGGAAAAAAAGTGATCGAGCGGGAGCCGAGCATCGAGCGGTAGCTATCGAGCGAGCGGCCAGCTACCGACCGAGCGGCGACAGCAGCGAGCGTTGCTCGGCCAGGCCCATGCAAGCGACGCAGCGGGCGCCGTGATCGCTAACCAGCGCTAAAGGCGCCGAGGAGGAGGTCTCGTTCGCTGCTTCGTTTTTTGGTAGCTTTTTTCATAATTTTTCTTTTGTTCGAGCACTATTTTTTCCTTTTTTTGAGTGGTTCTCTGTTTCGTTTTTTTTTCGTTTTCGTTCTTTCCTTTTTAGTTTTTTTGATTTTATTTTCCTTTTTGCACATTTTCTTTTTACCATTTGGTAAATTAAAAATCGTAATATATGGTGAACATCTTTAAATACACGCTAAACATTTCTTAGTACCTGGTGAGCATTTTTCAAATACACATCGAATTTTGTATTTTAGGACACGATGTACACTTCTTAATTATATGAAGACCATTTTTTAATACACATTGAATATTTTTATAATATATGATGAACTTTTTCAAATATACATTGAACTTTTTAAAAATACATACAGAAAAAATTATACATGTATCTTAAATTCTTAAATATGTTTATAAATATCTAGCTCCTAAATAACAGTAACCCTTTTTATGAAAATCGACTAAAAAGTCAAAGAGAAAAAAATGAAAACCGCTCGCGGGCCAACCCATTTGCCCTGGCTTCAGGAGGAGCCTACACCCATATCATCCAATAGGAGTTCAACGGAAGTCAGGCCACGAGGCCACCCCTTGGTCTCGGCCGGCCACCCCGCCTATGGGCCTCCAAGATGAAGGACCCGACTTGCTGTCCAAGGCAAGCCTACCTGGAGATCACAGAGACCCTTCAAACCGCCTTAGCGATTTGGATTCTATAAAACCTAGGCATCGTCGAGTGGGGCGTTTTAGAGGCCGAGCTACCTGACTCCCATTATCTGGGCCGAAGGTTGTTACATTGTGATGGGTGCTGCTCATTTTTCCAGTCCTTATACGAAGTTGGAATACATCGGTGCCATGGGCTGGGGTGCTACCTTTGTACATGGGCCTCCCCCATGGGTGCGTGATGCGGGGACATGATGTGCCTCCTGGGCTAATGTTACAGATCGATTTGCATTTACCTCGTTAGAGTTAGACCTGTCATCACCTTCTTCCTGGCGCACTGGACATGGGACGGGGCCCCATGGATGGGATGGAGTTCTTCTTCGAAGATGACGATTCAGGGTAATCTTCTGACATATCTTGCAATTTTTGTTCTATTCTGGTATTGGGAATCGATTGGGTGTGTGCGGGGTGTTTGTTCTGGTAGGTTTTTGAAATCTGAGTCGTCTCCTAAAAATTAGATCTAACTCGGTGTTCGTCTGGATTGGGTTGCACTTTCATTCCTAGGTCGGATGCAGGGTCTATCTTACAGGGGGGAGTGGCTGCAGTGGAATTGGCTGTTGCTTCTATTCATGGGGCTCGCACAGGCTATGGAGATTAGATTTCTTCCCATGCAAACAGTGGAGGAATGGAGTCCGGAGAGAACGGAGGAGGACGGCACCCAGAAGAGACAATCATGACAGAGGAGATTATCGATTCATACATCTGTGGTAGCGAGGTGGTAGCCGATTCAATGTCCCCTGAAAATATGAGCGGCCAAAGAAGATGAGATGCAGAGGGAGTGGTCGTCTCAAAATCACAGGGCTCCTGCTGGACACGAAAGGAAGTTTACTTGTGATCTAATCTATTATTTTGTGACTCTGTATAATGGTAGCACATAATGGAGTAAACGAGTCTTCATGTGAAATTGACAAGTGATTATGACATGCAAAGCATCAGATATCTTCATTTTTCTGGTTCAGGATCCCATGTGTGATTCAACAATTAATTGGTGTCCATGTTAAAATTTGTAGAATTAGGATCAGTTAGGATGCAGATGAGAGGGAGAACAATCCCAGCAGAGTGCCTCCTGCGCTTGAGGCTTCGATACGTTCTTATGCTGATAACAAGGCAGATACTGTTGTTAATCCAGCTAGCTTCGCTTCCGTCGAAGAAGTATATGAGTTTTACAACTTGTACTCTTTGGGAGACTGACTTTGGTGTCCGGTATGCAAAGAGCCGACTCAATGTCCATGGGATAAAGTGCATGCATGCGCGGTGAGTCAGAGCTAAACTGGTTATTAAGTCCTTGTGCCCCAAGATTCTTTTTTTTCTATTTGCCTGTGTTTCAATGTGCTTATGCGGTCTGGTTCGAGATCATTTGCAGGGTAAACCACTGCAGTCCAATAGCAGATCAAAACGGTGTGGCTGCACTGCTATGATGTGGCTACTGAGATCGGATGATAACGGTTCGTACGGGTGCGAGCATAGGTCAGAAATGATCATGAACTCTGTTAACTGTATGGAGAAGTTACATTGAAAGTCGCATCGACACATGTACACCGGGGACATGGTAAAAGAACAAAGAATGTAAGCACATGCAAAGTTTACAGCATCGTGGCCAGTTTTTTTGGTATCAGTGAAGGAGGTCCCGTTCACAAAATCTGCCATATTGGATATTTTCTGAATTCCTTTATCGGTTGATTATCTGAATATTTGTTCTTATCTGCATGCAGGATTGCGTCGCTGTGGGTCATGATCTTGAAGAGGGTTGCGGCCACTTCGACCCCTTGTTGGCGTTAATCCCACCGAGCCATGCAGCAAGTTATGAATCGAAGCACATGTTCGACGATATTTGACGGCGCTGCGGCAACTGATGGTGCATGCTCTGAAGACGAAGAAGTCACGAACAAGCCTGCCAAAAAAGCCAGGATAGTTTGACCGCCTAGTGTAGATTTTAGAGCAGGATTGGTTAGCCCTGTTTCATATCTTGTGCACGATATACTGGTGTGTGACTTGTCCTAGTAATTGCCTATGTAATTGCGTTTATCACTCTGCGTTTGGATTCATGTGTCTTTAAAACTGTTTGTCGTTTGATTATTCACCACTTGAAAGAGTGGTTAAGGTCGATGCATGGGGCCTCCGGATCCCTTGTTCTGCTTTCTAGGTCCAAGCATGGTGATGGCACTTGTGCCAGCGCTGCTGGATAGACTCTGTCTCCATAGGATACTACTGTTCATTAATTGAGAATACAGTAGCTTGTAATACAGGAAAAGAATACCTGCCTGCGGCTGATCCCAATAAAGACAAACGGATGTGATACCGGCCATCAGGTAGCTCGGCCTCCAAAGAGCATTTCCGAGGCATCGTCCTCCTTTATAAGGCAAGTTGGTCTAGTTGATATATGCACCCTAGATCTCATAATCATCACCTCTATATAGATCTACGAACACCATTATACATGTACACCTCCATCATCAATAAACATGACCAAGAAGAAACCTCCACAGAGAAGGTCTGAACCTGGGTAAACTGTCTGTCCTTGTTTCCCCTCTGAATCTTTGGCTAGTCGCGGTACCCTATTGAGGGGTCTGCCGTATTTGATATCGACAGTGGCGCAACATGCTTGGGTAGCGCTAGTCAGAGCTAAGGTCCAGATGGGATCTACCTTCAACCGCAACATCTGGATGTCGGGCTGGATCTTCATGTTTAGGACTCTCACCTCCGTCGTCGATTGGTAGGACAAGTTGGCCTCGTCCCTCCTCTTGCTTATGGTCAGGTTAAAATCTTTGGAAACCTATAGTTTGTCATCGACCAATGCGGCAAATCTCGGCTTCATGATTTGGCACCGCGTCGGGCCTGGGAGCAACGATCTTCATGAGCCCACCCACCTACCAATTCGTCACCAATGTGGTGTTCGTCCACCAGATCTTGGAGGGGGTAGCGTCTGACATGGACGAAAGCTCCAACAACTGCACAGACGCGACCTGAGAGGAGACTTAAACAATAGCCTACAAGGTGGACACCCACAACTATGTCAAAAATACCGGCAACAAGAACTCAAAAGCACTGCGACACTTGCAACAAGCGCTTTTGACCACAGGTCGAGAGTCGAGACCGGGAATAAAAATAAGATCCATTGACACTAGCACTCATGACATATTTTTATAGAAGAAGTCCATTCCAATGAGGCATCAGAAAATTGTTCCCAACGAGATTCGAACTCTGGGCGCTGGGTTCAACACTGTGACCCGTTGACACTAGACTACTGCCTAGTTCTGTCGAGCGCGGGAATCAAACCAGGCCTGGCTCCAACACACCCGGAGGAATTAATCACGTCCATCGGAAATGCAACCAAAGCAGCACGAAGAAGACCGAAAGAGCATAACTAATCGCATCTCCTACAAATCAACATCCCATCGGTACTAATAATTCAAGTCTTAAATTGTGCAACATTCAACCAGGAAATAGAAGGCCCCTTAATTAAGCTAATCTACTACTCCCTCCATTCTAAAATAGATGACCCAACTTTATACTAAATTTAGTACAAAGTTGAATCATCTATTTTGCAACGGAGGAAGTAGTAGTGTGGATATAGATAGCTGGCCGGAGCTAGATGGATCGGCGGCGAGTTCTCTCCATGCCCCTGCGTGCGTGCGTCAGTCGTACACGGGACCTGTCTTGCAGCCGGCGAGGAAGACGTCGGTGAGGACGGTCTTGGACTGCAGCGCCGCCTTGAGAATCGCCAAACCCTGCACATCAAATCAATGGTTAATGCGCGATCAACAATCGTGCAGTGCGGGCCACCGGCCAAGTGAGAGAGATGATATTGGTAATTTGTTATGCGCCACAATGGCCACTCACCTCCTTGTAGCCGATCCGCACGGTCTTCTCCTGGAGCGCGCTGAGGCCCCTGACGGCGAAGGTGTTGAGCAGGGTGATGCTGGAGACGGCGGACATGGGGGTCACGGTGAGGTTGTCCATCACCGTGTACGTCACCACGCCCTGCACGAACCCTTTCGCCCCTCCGGTGGCGACGGAGGACGCCGCCAGCCCAGAGCCGCCGGAATCGGGCCGCACGCACTGGATTGCGTCCGCCATCTGGTTGCCACATCTCGGGCACTTGGTGCCTCTCACTTCCGTCACGTAGCCGGGGCTGTGGCAATAGCCGCACCTGAAGAAAGCCGGCGACGGGTTGGGCAGGCGGAGGAGGGACAGGGAGATGTTGGGGGCCGCCGCCGGCGAGGGCACGGCGGGGCGTAGGAGCGCGTCGATGTTCAACAGCTCGTGCTCTTCGTGCGTTCGCACGTCCTGCATGCCAGCGCGTTGCCGTTGTACTCTTATCTCTTTTTTTTTAAGAGTAAAGCCAAGTTTTATATTCCTCAAAGACCAGAGTGTGGGGTACAATCAGAGTTTCGGATCATGAGGTTAGCCAAACAGACATGATGCCCCTGACTTAAAGAGAGGAAGAACTTGACTGTACTATGTGCTTCACCATTGACAAAAGTAAAAGTACAATTAAAATTAACTGCTTTAAGACTAAGTTCACTAATGATAGCACCAAAGCAACCTCGAGAGCCGTTCGTGATGTCTAAAGTAACTTGCTTGGAGTCCGATGTGTAGAGGAATAGGATGCAACCACTGGTGGAAAAAAGGCCTTTGGTCGCGGTTCGCAACTGCCATTAGTCGCGGTTGCGCAACCGCGACCAAATAAGCGCGACTAAAGCCCCCCACCTTTAGTCGCGGCTGCTTAAGAACCGCGACTAACGGCCCGTCCACGTGGGCGCCAGGCGGCCGTCGGGGCGGAGAACCTTTAGTCGCGGTTCTTCTGGCCAACCGCGACTAAAGGCCGCCACAGGTTTAGGGTTAATTATCAAATTTTACCGTTTTTGTTAATTATCAAATTTTACCGTTTTTTTTGTTAATTAACTAGTTAAAAAATTCTCTCCCTCCCTCTCTCTCTCTCTCTCTGCTCTCTCTCTCTCTCTCTCTGCTCTCTGCTCTCTCTCTCTCTGCTCTCTCTCTCTCTCTCGATCATCGCTCTGGAGAGCAGTTGAGGGCGGCGAGGCCGGCGGCCCGAGGATGGATTGGGGGGCGGCGTTGAGGGCGGCGAGGCCGGCCGCCGGCGTTGAGGGCAGCGAGGCGGCGCGGTGGGCGAGGGAGGCCGGCGGGCGGCGTACTAGGGCGAAAGGGGGCGACGGGCGCCGTACGTGGGCGAGAGGGGGCGGCGGGCGACGGCGGGCGGCGTCGAGGGCGCGGGCGACGGCGGGCGGCGTCGAGGGCGAGGTCGACGGCGGGCGGCGTCGAGGGCGAGGGCGGCAGGCCTTCGGCGCGGCAGAGAACGAGCAGAGAAATGGAGGCGATGGGTCGGGCGGTTGTATTTATAGCCCCCCCCTTTAGTCGCGGTTGGGGAGGCGAGCCGCGACTAAAGGGCCTTTAGTCGCGGTTGGGGAGGCGACCCGCAACTAAAGGGAAACCTTTAGTCGCGGTTGGGGAGGCGACCCGCGACTAAAGGGTAACCTTTAGTCGCGGTTGGGGAGGCGACCCGCGACTAAAGGACTTTTTTGGCGGGTTTTTCGTTCCCGCGCGCAACCACCTTTAGTCGCGGTTGGGCAGGCCAACCGCGACTAAAGAAAAAAAAACTAATTCAATTCAAAATTCTAAAAATACAAATAATATATCAAAAAATTAAGAAAAATAAAACTAATTCAATTCAATATGTTAAAAATACAAATAATATATCAAAAAATTCAGAAAAATAAAACTAATTCAATTCAATTCAATATGTTAAAAATACAAATAATATATCAAAAAATTCAGAAAAATAGGGGAGGGGCTTTAGTTGCGGTTGGCCTGGCAAACCGTGACTAAAGGTGCCCGAAGGCCTTTAGTCGCGGTTGTCCTGGCCAACCGCGACTAAAGACCCTCACGTGCGCCAGCTGGCCACCGAGCGCCCTGGGCCCAGGCCTTTGGTCGCGGTTCACCTCCAGAACCGCGACTAAAGGTCCCATTAGTCGCGGTTCCTACAGCTTCGCGACTTATGGGGCTGGACGGAAGCCTGTTTTTCCACCAGTGAACTCTCAATGTATTGATAGGTGCATATGCACAAGTATATATAGTACATAGGGCAAGTCATATCCTCAACTATACACAAGGAGGAGCCTTGGAGTACAAGAATACATGTGCTAAATACATATCTCAACACCCCCCGCAGTCGAAGCGACACCGTTGCTGACGCAGAGACTGGACCGGAATTCCTCGAAGGACGTCGTGGGCAAACCTTTGGTCATGATGTCGGCAAATTGTTGGGAGGTGGGAACGTGCAGAACACGGACATGGCCAAGAGCCACCTGATCCCGAACAAAATGGATATCAAGCTCAATGTGCTTGGTGCGACGATGATGAACCGGGTTGGCGGAGAGGTAGACGGCGGAGACGTTGTCGCAGTAGACGACCGTGGCCTTCTCAACAGGACACGAGAGCTCGTGAAGAAGCTGACGAAGCCAGGAGCACTCAGCAACAACGTTAGCCACAGCGCGGTACTCAGCCTCGGCGCTAGACCGCGAGACGGTGGGCTGCCGCTTGGACGACCACGACACCAAGGATGGTCCAAGGAATATGCAGTAACCCGAAGTAGAACGACGGATGTCCGGGCAACCAGCCCAGTCGGCGTCGGAGTAGGCGACTAGATCAGTGGCAATGGAGGCGCGCAGAGTAAGACCAAGATCCATAGCACCGCGGATGTAGCGGAGAATCCGCTTAACGGCAGTCCAGTGAACATCTCGAGGAGCATGCATATGCAGGCAGACCTGCTGAACCGCGTACTGAAGCTCCGGCCGAGTGAGAGTGAGGTACTGGAGAGCACCAACAATGGACCGGTAGAAGCCAACATCTGGAGCAGGAGTACCATCGGTAGAAGAGAGCTTGGCCTTCGTGTCGACAGGAGTGGCGGCCGGTTTGCAGTTAAGCATACCAGCACGGTCAAGGAGCTCATGAGCGTACTTCCGTTGATGAAGGAAGAAACCATCAGGACGACGCACCACCTCAACACCGAGGAAGTAGTGCAACGGACCCAAGTCCTTGATGGCAAACTCAGCACGGAGACGATCAGTAAGCCGGCGAAGGAGCTCAGAAGTGCATGCCGTCAGGATGATGTCGTCAACATAGAGCAGCAAGTACGCCGTGTCGGTGCCCTGGTGATAAACAAACAGCGAAGCATCAGAGCGTGTAGAGCGGAAGCCGAGTTGGTGAAGAAACGCTGCGATGCGCTGGTACCAGGCACGAGGAGCCTGCTTGAGCCCATACAATGAGCGTGAGAGCAGACACACATGATCAGGACACGCCGGGTCAACAAACCCCGTGGGCTGCTGACAGAAGACCTGCTCCTCAAGATGATCATGCAGAAAGGCGTTGGAGACATCCATCTAATGAACTGACCAGGCACGAGAGACCGCTAACTGTAAAGCAGTGCGAATCGTCCCGGGCTTAACAACCGGGGCGAAAGTATCGATGAAGTCCACACCGGCGCGTTGCCGGAAACCATGAACAACCCAACTCGCCTTGTAGCGATCCAGAGTGCCGTCGGGACGAAGCTTGTGTTTGAAGACCCACTTCCCGGTGATCACGTTAGCGTGCCGGGGACGGGGAACAAGCTGCCAAGTCCGGTTCCGCTGCAAAGCGTCGAACTCCTCCTGCATGGCGGCCATCCAGAGAGGGTCGCGGAGAGCGGCCCGAACCGAGGACGGCAGCAGGGAAGGAGCGGACGTCGAGGTGGTGCAGAGGTAGTCATCCACATAGCGGGAACTCAGGCGAAAAACCCCGGTGCGCGAGCGGGTGACGGGCCCAGCCGTCGGAACAGCCGCGGGTGGCGGTGAGGCCGTGGCCTCCACGGCGTCCACGGGAGAGGCAGTGGCCTCGATGTCATTAACGGGAGAGGCGGACCGAGCGGGAGTCGAGGCCGCGGCGTCGGGGAAGCCACCCGACGGGGCGGGCGAGGCGAGCGACTGAGGCGGGGTCGAAGCCGCGCCCGTAGAGGCCGCACCAGGGGAGGCGGCGCCAGGAGAGGCCAACCCAGCCGGCGGCCCAACATGCGGCCCAGCATGCATGACGGGGGGTCGGGGCGATGTAGGCGGCGTCGACGGGGCTCCAGGCGACGAGGGCGCTAAGCCGGAGGAGGGAGCCGCGGAGGGCCCCGATCCGGAGGAGGGAGCCGCGGGCGGGGGTGCCGGAGCACCCAAGGCCGGCAGCTGGCGGCGGCGCGGAGGAGAGCCCGCCGCGGGAGGGGAAGACGGCACCACCTGTTCCTGAGCAAAGGGAAACACAAGCTCATCAAAGTACACGTGTCGTGACGTGATGACACGGTGAGACACAGGGTCGTAGCAGCGATAACCCTTAGTGTTGGCCGGGTAACCAAGGAAGACACATGGAACGGAACGAGGAGCTAGTTTATGAGCGGTGGTGGCGGTGGTGTTGGGGTAGCAACGGCAACCGAAAATACAGAGACCATCATAGGAGGGAGGAGTGCCATATAAGAGATGGTGAGGCGCATAGTTCCAGCGCGTACGGCATGGCCAGAGATTGAGGAGGAGGGTGGCAGTGGCGAGGGCATCGGGCCAAAACCGAGAAGGCATGTAGGCATGAAAAAGAAGGGTGCGCACACACTCATTGAGGCTGCGTAGGATGCGCTCGGCACGGCCATTCTGCTGGGAGGTGTATGGGCACGTGAGACGAAACACGGTGCCGTGGGTGGAAAGGAGATGGCGGATGGTGAGATTGTCGAATTCTTTCCCGTTGTCGGTCTGAAGTGCGAGTATGGGTCGCCCGAACTGTGTGGAGACATAAGCATAGAATGCAATGAGAGTAGCGGCAACATCGGATTTCCTACGAAGAGGAAATGTCCACACAAAGTGAGAGTAATCATCCAGTATAACGAGATAATAAAGATAACCAGAATTACTGGGTACTGGAGATGTCCATACATCGCTATGAATTAACTCAAACGGAAAAGATGCAACTGTGGAAGAGGAGCTAAAAGGAAGGCGAACATGTTTGCCTAACCGGCAGGCTTCACGTGAGTGAGCGGCCGTTTTATTACATGAAATAGAAAATCCTCTCATTATTTGACGAAGTGAAGAAGTGCTAGGATGCCCGAGACGAGCATGCCAAAGATCGACGTCGGCGGAAAAAGCTCGAGGACCACCCGGAGATGATGACGACTGAACTGGGTAGAGGTCGCCGGGACTGTCACAAGGTGAAGAACCATCCTGGTGCGAGCGTCCTTAACAGAAAAGCCAACTTCGTCAAATTCCACAGTTACGAAATTATCACGAGAAAGATTGCGAACAGAAACTAAGTTCTGAATGAGATGGGGAGAAACAATGACATTATTAAGAGAGAGAGAGAGAGAGGTCGAGAGTTAGAAGAAAAAGGTGCAGAACCAACATGAGAGATAGGAAGACCAAGACCGTTGCCGATGATGATGCGGGAGGGAGTGGAAGTGGGATGAACAGAGGAGAGGTTACTCGGATGAGCGGACATATGAGCGGTGGCACCGGAGTCCATGATCCAGTCGCCACCACCACCGGAGTAGGGTGGCCGCTGCTGCAGTGCCGTTAGAAGTGCCGGGTCGTAGTAGGGGGCGCCGTACGCGCCGGGGGCGTCGTACGCGCCGTAGGAGGGCGCGGCAGGGGGAGCGCCGTGGGTGCCGTTGGCGCCGAAAGGCGTGGCCAGAAGCGCCTGGTGGGTGCTCGGGCGGGGGCCGAGGATGCCCGGGGCGGGGGGCCACGGCACAGGCATGATGTATGCATGCACGACCCCGGTCAAGGGGTTGTAACCACCGGCCCAGGGTGGCGGGGGCTGCTGCTGAGGAGCCTGACCGCCGCCGCCGCCACCTTTGCCTCCGCCTTGGCGGTTGCCGCCGTTGCCACCGTTGCGAGGTGGTTGGGGCGGCTGCGACACCGGCGCAGGGTGCGGGACAGCCGGAGGACGAGGCGCCGAGGGTGGTGTAGAGGCGCCGATGGAGAGGCCGGCGGCGAGCGCGGTGTGGACGGCGCGGGTGCGTAGGTGCTTCATCCGCCGCTCCTCAAGACGAAGATAGGCCACCGCCCGCTCGTAAGTGGGGTTGGCCATGAGGGTTAGGTTGGAGGCGGCGTTGCCGAAGTCCTCGTTGAGGCCTGCGGTGAGCGTCGAGAGGAGAAGCTCGTCGCCCACCTTGAACCCGACGTCATTGAGCTCGTCGGAGAGGGTCTTGAGCCGGAGACAAAAGGCGTCGATGGTGGAGTCGTTCTGGTGACACCCAAAAAATTCCTGCTGCAAAAAAACAATCCGTTGAAGCTTGTTGTCAGTGAAGAAGCCATTGATCTTGGTCCACACCGTGTAGGCATCGTCCCCATCGCGAACGACAGTGTGGAAGATGTCCGGAGAAACGGTGAGGAAGAACCACCGGATAAGGGTGGCGTCGATGGCGAGCTAGTTGGCGTCGTGGGCGCCGGCAAAGAAATTGGCGAGATCGTCCACATGATCACGAAGATTGTACTCACGGAAGAGGAGGTTGAAGTAGGTTTTCCAGGCATAGTAGTTTGCGGAGGCGTGGGAGAGGATGATGGGAACGTGATCAGAGAGGTGGATGTTGCGGATGTCGGCGGCTTGGGGCTCATCGGGCTCGGACCCGTAAGAGGAGTCGAACGGGTTGCTAGGGGGTGCGCTGGAGTAGGAGGAGGTGCCGAGGGCCGACATGGCAGAGGGAGGGGGGTGGCGGCGCGAGATGGGATCGGGGAGGGTTTAGGGTTTGCGAGAGGGAGGCGGCTCGGAGGGAGCGGCGAGGGGAGGCAAGGAGGGTGGAGGGGTGCGGCGGGCAGGGTGGAGGCGCGGCGGGGTAGGCTTGGGAGGGAGGGAGGGAGGCGGCGCGGCGGTGGGGAGGCGGTGGCGCGGAACGGCGGGTGCGACGACGGCCTGGGAAGGCGATGGCGGCGCGGCTAGGGCTGGGGATCGAGGGTTAGGCTGATACCATATAGAGGAATAGGATGCAACTCTCAATGTATTGATAGGTGCATATGCACAAGTATATATACTACATAGGGCAAGTCATATCCTCAACTATACACAAGGAGGAGACTTGGAGTACAAGAATACATATGCTAAATACATATCTCAACATGATGAAATTCTGCACATGGAGATCTTGGGCTACCGAGAGCGCCTCCTAGCACGCAATAGCCTCTAGGGCTGCCGGATCATCAACTCCTGCTATGACCAATGCCAAGCTGCCAATAGTTTCAATTTGTCTCGACATACCGCTGCTGCTGAGCCTCCTCTTCCGCGGAATAGTAGCACTCTGGATCGAAGCAGGACGTTTCTCCTTAATCATACCGAGCTCTTATATATATGATCCTGTTGATGAACGCGTTATGTGTGGGTCACCTGGGGACTTTGGAAAACACCCTCATGGATGGCCTTGCGGCGGCCGGACCAGATAGACCATAGCGTGGCCGAGAGGAGCACAAAAAGATTATGCAGTAATATATCCATAAGCGTGAAACCACGGTTTGGCACTAGGCTTGGTAGTGGTCATCATTTTATGTGCCAAATCTTCGTCAACTAGAGCCCATGTACATCTTGACATGGTGCACTCAATCAGGGAGTGTCGCCAAGAGTCGGGCGTCCCACAGAGCCCGCACAAGTTAGAATCAAACATGTGCCTACGAGCTTTGACATCCTCAGTTGGTAAGAGTGTTTTGAGAGCCTCCATAAAAACATATGGATCTTTGTTGGCACTTGTGTCTTCCACAATGATATCCAGGGGGTCTTGCCGTTTCCCTTGCTGGATGATCGTGCCGTACCATTCAACCATGCTTCGCTTCTTTGTTTGTGCCTGGCATAACACATCGTATGTAGATTTAACCAAAAAGTTACCATGCTTTTTGAAGTTCCAGATCAGAAAGTCTGGAATATTACATGGGCACAGAGGGATCCCCTGTTGGAAATATGCGCTAGAGGCAATAATAAATTAGTTATTATTATATTTCCTTGTTCATGATAATCGTTTATTATCCATGCTATAATTGTATTGGAAGGAAACTCAAATACATGTGTGGGTACATAGACAACACCATGTCCCTAGTGAGCCTCTAGTTGACTAGCTCGTTGATCAACAGATGGTCACGGTTTCCTGACCATGGACATTGGATGTCATTGATAACGGGATCACATCATTAGGAGAATGATGTGATGGACAAGACCCAATCCTAAGCCTAGCACAAAGATCGTAGTTCGTATGCTAAAGCTTTTCTAATGTCAAGTATCATTTCCTTAGACAATGAGATTGTGCAACTCCCGGATACCGTAGGAATGCTTTGGGTGTACCAAACGTCACAACGTAACTGGGTGGCTATAAAGGTGCACTACAGGTATCTCCGAAAGTGTCCGTTGGGTTGGCACGAATCGAGACTGGGATTTGTCACTCCGGTTAACGGAGAGGTATCTCTAGGCCCACTCGGTAGGACATCATCATAATGTGCACAATGTGACCAAGGGGTTGATCACGGGATGATGTGTTACGGAACGAGTAAAGAGACTTGCCGGTAACGAGATTGAACAAGGTATCGGGATACCGACGATCGAATCTCGGGCAAGTACAATACCGTTAGACAAAGGGAATTGTATACGGGATCGATTGAGTCCTTGACATCGTGGTTCATCCGATGAGATCATCGTGGAACATGTGGGAGCCAACATGGGTATCCAGATCCCGCTGTTGGTTATTGACCGGAGAACGTCTCGGTCATGTCTGCATGGTTCCCGAACCCGTAGGGTCTACACACTTAAGGTTCGATGACGCTAGGGTTATAAAGGAAGTTTGTATGTGGTTACCGAATGTTGTTCGGAGTCCCGGATGAGATCCCGGACGTCACGAGGAGTTCTGGAATGGTCCGGAGGTAAAGATTTGTACATGGGAAGTCCTGTTTTGGTCACCGGGAAATTTTCGGGTTTTATCGGTAACGTACCGGGACCACCGGGAGGGTCCCGGGGGTCCACCGGCCCCGGAGGGCTGCATGGGCCAAGTGTGGGAGGGGACCAGCCCCAGGTGGGCTGGTGCTCCCCCCCCCCCCACAAGGGCCCAAGGCGCCTAGGGTTGGGGGACGGGCGCACCCACCTAACTTGGGGGGCAAGTTTCCCCTCCCCCCCTTGGCCGCCACCCTAGATGGGATTGGGGGCAGCCGCACCCCTTGGGGTGGAAACCCTAGAGGGGGCGCACCCCCTCCCTCTCCCCTATATATAGTTGAGGTCTAGGGGTTGTCCAAAACATGAGTTTCTCTCCCTCTTGGCGCAGCCCTACCTCTCTTCCTCCTCCTCTCCCGCGGTGCTTAGCGAAGCCCTGCAGGATTGCCACGCTCCTCCATCACCACCACGCCGTTGTGCTGCTGCTGGACGGAGTCTTCCTCAACCTCTCCCTCTCTCCTTGCTGGATCAAGGCGTGGGAGACGTCACCGGGTTGTACGTGTGTTGAACGCGGAGGTGCCGTCCGTTCAGCACTAGGATCTCCGGTGATTTGGATCACGACGAGTATGACTCCTTCAACCCCGTTCTCTTGAACGCTTCCGCTTAGCGATCTACAAGGGTATGTAGATGCACTCTCCTTCCCCTCGTAGCTGGTTTCTCCATAGATAGATCTTGGTGACACGTAGGAAAATTTTGAATTTCTGCTACGTTCCCCAACAGTGGTATCAGAGCTAGGTCTATTGTGTAGATTCTTTGCACGAGTAGAACACAAAGTAGTTGTGGGCGTTGATTTTGTTCAATATGCTTACCGTTACTAGTCCAATCTTGTTTCGACGGTATTGTGGGATGAAGCGGCCCGGACCGACCTTACACATACACTTACGTGAGACAGGTTCCACCGACTGACATGCACTTGGTGCATAAGGTGGCTAGCGGGTGCCAGTCTCTCCCACTTTAGTCGGAACGGATTCGATGAAAAGGGTCCTTATGAAGGGTAAATAGCAATTGGCATATCACGTTGTGGTTTTGCGTAGGTAAGAAACGTTCTTGCTAGAAACCCATAGCAGCCACGTAAAACATGCAAACAACAATTAGAGGATGTCTAACTTGTTTTTGCAGGGTATGCTATGTGATGTGATATGGCCAGGAAGAATGTGATGAATGATATGTGATGTATGAGATTGATCATGTTCTTGTAATAGGAATCACGACTTGCATGTCGATGAGTATGACAACCGGCAGGAGCCATAGGAGTTGTCTTTATTTATTGTATGACATGTGTGTCATTAAACAACGCCATGTAATTACTTTACTTTATTGCTAACCGGTAGCCATATAGTAGAAGTAATAGTTGGCGAGACAACTTCATGAAGACACGATGATGGAGATCATGATGATGGAGATCATGGTGTCATGCCGGTGACGATGATGATCATGGAGCCCCGAAGATGGAGATCAAAAGGAGCAAAATGATATTGGCCATATCATGTCATTATTTGATTGCATGTGATGTTTATCATGTTTATACATCTTATTTGCTTAGAACGACGGTAGTAAATAAGATGATCCCTCATTAAAATTTCAAGAAAGTGTTCCCCCTAACTGTGCACCGTTGCGAAAGTTCGTCGTTTCGAAGCACCACGTGATGATCGGGTGTGATAGATCCTTACGTTCACATACAACGGGTGTAAGCCAGATTTACACACGCGAAACACTTAGGTTAACTTGACGAGCCTAGCATGTACAGACATGGCCTCAGAACACAAGAGATCGAAAGGTCAAGCATGAGTCGTATGGTGGATACGATCAACATGAAGATGTTCACCGATGATGACTAGTCCATCTCACGTGATGATCGGACACGGCCTAGTTGACTCGGATCATGTAATCACTTAGATGACTAGAGGGATGTCTATCTGAGTGGGAGTTCATAAGATGAACTTAATTATCCTGAACATAGTCAAAAACCCTTTGCAAATTATGTCGTAGCTCACGCTTTAGTTCTACTATTTTAGATATGTTCCTAGAGAAAATATAGTTGAAAGTTGATAGTAGCAATTATGCGGACAGTAGAAAGCTTATGTCCTTAATGCACCGCTCAGTGTGCTGAACCCCAAACGTCATCTATGGATGTTGCGAACTTCGGACGTACACGTTTTGATAACTACGTGATAGTTCAGTTAAACGGTTTAGAGTTGAGGCACCAAAGACGTTTTTGGAAACGTCACGAAACATATGAGATGTTTCGAGGGCTGAAATTGGGATTTCAGGCTCGTGCCCACGTCAAGAGGTATAAGACCTCCGATGATTTTCTTAGCCTGCAAACTAAGGGAGAAAAGCTCAATCGTTGAGCTTGTGCTCAGATTGTCTGAGTACAACAATCACTTGAATCGAGTGGGAGTTGATCTTCCAGATGAGATAGTGATGTTTCTCCATAGTCATTGCCACCAAGCTGCTAGAGCTTCGTGATGAACTATAACATATCAGGGATAGATATGATGATCCTTGAGGTATTCGCGATGATTGACACCGTGAAAGTAGAAATCAAGAAGGAGCATCAATTGTTGATGGTTGGTGAAACCACTAGTTTCAAGAAGGGCAAGGGCAAGAAGGGATACTTCATGAAACGGCAAAACAGTTGCTGCTCTAGTGAAAACCCAAGGTTGAACTCAAACCCGAGACTAAGTGCTTCTGTAATGAGGGAACGGACATTGGAGCAGAACCACCCTAGATACTTGGTAGATAAGCAGGCAGGCAAGGTCGACAGAAGTATATTGGATGTACATTATGTTAATGTGTACTTTACTAGTACTCCTAGTAGCACCAGGGTATTAGATACCGGTTCGGTTGCTAAGTGTTAGTAACTCGAAATAAAAGGCTACAGAATAAACAGAGACTAGCTAAAGGTGAGCTAACGATATGTGTTGGAAGTGTTTCCAAGGTTGATGTGATCAAGCATCGCACGCTCCCTCTACCATCGAGATTGGTGCTAAACCTGAATAGTGTTATTTGGTGTTTGCGTTAAGCATAGACATGATTGGATTATGTCTATCGCAATGCGGTTATTCATTTAAGGAGAATAATGGTTACTCTATTTATTTGAATAATACCTTCAATGGTCTTACACCTAAAAGAATGGTTTATTGAATCTCAATCGTAGTGATACACATTTTCATGCCAAAAGATATAAGATAGTAATGATAGTACCACGTACTTGTGGCACTGCCATGTAAGTCATATTGGTATAAAAAGCATGAAGAAGCTCCATGTTGATGGATCTTTGGACTCACTCATTTTTTTTGAAAAGTTTGAGACATGCAAAACCATGTCTATTGGTGTATACGGATGAAGAAACTCCATGCAGATGGAGACTCACTTGATTTTGAATCAATTGAGACATGCAAATCATACCACATGGGCAAGATGACTGAAAGCCTTGTTTTTAGTAAAATGGAACAAGATAGCAACTTGTTGGAAGTAACACACTTTGATGTGTGCAGTCCAATAAGTGCTGAGGCATGCAGTGAATATCGTTATATTCTTACTTCACAGATGATTTGAGTAGATGTTGTATATTTACTTGATGAAACACAAGTCTGAATTATTGAATGGTTCAAGTAATTTCAGAGTGAAGTTGAAGATCATCGTGACAAGAGGATAAAATGTCTATGATATGATCATAGAGATGAGTATCTGAGTTACGAGCTTTGGCACGCAATTAAGACATTGTGGAATTGTTTCACAATTAATACCGCCTGGAACACCATAGTGTGATGGTGTGTCCGAACATCATAGATGCACCCTATTGGATATGGGGCATACCATGATGTCTCTTATCGAATTACCACTATCGTTCATGGGTTAGGCATTAGAGACAACCACACTGACTTTAATAGGGCACCACGTAATTCCGTTGAGACGACGCCATTTGAACTATGGTTTGGAGAAACCTAAGTTGTCGTTTCTTAAAAGTTTGGGGCTGCGACGCTTATGTGGAAAAGTTTCATCGTGATAAGCTCGAACCCAAAATGGATAAATACATCTTCATAGGATACCCAAAATGGTTGGGTATACCTCCTATCTCAGATCCGGAAGCAAAAGTAATTGTTTCTAGAAACGGGTCCTTTCTCGAGGAAAAGTTTCTCTCGAAAGAATTGAGTGGGAGGATGGTGGAGGCTTGATGAGGTTATTGAACCGTCACTTCAACTAGTGTGTAACAGGGCACAGGAAGTTGTTCCTGTGGCTCCTACACCAATTGAAGTAGAAGCTTATGATAGTGATCATGAAGTTTCGGATCAAGTCACTACCGAACCTCGTAGGGTGACAAGGATGCATACTACTTCAGAGTGGTACGCAATCCTGTCTTAGAGGTCATGTTGCTAGACAACAATGAACCTACGAGCTATGGAGAAGCGATGGTGGGCCCGGATTCCGACGAATGGCTCGAGGCCATAAAATCCGAGAAAGGATCCATGACTTTGGAAGAAATACTTGATGGTCGTAAGGCCGTTGGGTACAGATGGATTTTAAAAGGAAGACAGACAATGATGGTAAGAATCACCATTAAGAAAGCTCGACTTGTCGCTAAGATGTTTTCCGACAAGTTCAAGGAGTTGACTACGGTGAGGCTTTCTCACTCGTAGCGATGCTAAGAGTTTGTTGGAAATGGATTAGCAGTTACTGCATTATTTATGAAATCTTGCAGATAGGATGTCAAAAAACATTGTTTCCTCGACGATATCTTTGAGGAAAAGTTGTATGTGATACAACCAGAAGGTTTTGTCAATCCTGAAAAACGCTAACAAGTATGCAAAGCTCCAGCAATCCTTCTAAGTACTGGAGTAAGCACCTCAGAGTTGGAATGTACGCTTTGATGAGATGATCAAAGAATTTTGGTTTTATACAAAGTTTATGAGAAACTTGTGTTTCCAAAGAAGTGAGTGGGAGCACTATAGAATTTCTGATGAGTATATGTTGTTGACATATTGTTGATCAGAAATGATGTAGAATTTCTAGAAAGCATATAGGATCATTTGAAAAGTGTTTTTCAATGAAAAAACCTGGATTAGGCTACTTGAACAATAAGCATCAAGATCTATAAGATAGGTCAAAAAATGTTTAATAATACTTTCAATTGAGCACTTACCTTGACATGATCTTGAAGGTATTCAAGATGGATCAGTCAAAGAAGGAGTTCTTGACTGAGTAGTAAGGTATGAAGTTAAGAGTTAAAGCTCGACCACGGCAAAAGAAAGAGAAAGGACGAAGGTCGTCCCCTATGCTTCAGACATAGGCTCTATAGTATGCTATGTTGTGTGCCGCACCAGAAGTGTGCCTCGCCATGAGTCAGTCAAGGGGTACAAAAATGATCCAGGAATGGATCATTGGACAACGGTTAAAATTGTCCTTGGAGCAAATAAGGACATGTTTCTCAATTATGGAGGTGATAAAGAGTTTGGCGTAAAGGGTTACGTTGATGCAAGCTTTAACACCTATCCAAATAACTCTGAGTAGCAAAGCGGATACGTATAGTGGAGCAACCATTTGGAATAGCTCCAAGTGGAGCGTGGAAGCAATATTTACAATATGACCTAGATATTTGCGAAGTACATACGGATCTGAATGTTGCAGACCCATTGACAGAAACCTCTCTCACAAGCAAAACATGATCAAACCCCTGAACTCATTGAGTCTTAATCACATGATGATATGAACTAGTAAACTCTTTGGATGTTGGTCACATGGCGATGTGACCTATCAGTGTTAATCACATGGCGATGTGAACTAGATTATTGACTCTAGTGCAAGTGGGAGACTGTTTGAAATATGCCCTAGAGGCAATAATAAATTAGTTATTATTATATTTCCTTGTTCATGATAATCGTTTATTATCCATGCTATAATTGTATTGTAAGGAAACTCAAATACATGTGTGGGTACATAGACAACACCATGTCCCTAGTGAGCCTCTAGTTGACTAGCTCGTTGATCAACAGATGGTCACGGTTTCCTGACCATGGACATTCGATGTCGTTGATAACGGGATCACATCATTAGGAGAATGATGTGATGGACAAGACCCAAACATAAGCCTAGCACAAAGATCGTAGTTCGTATGCTAAAGCTTTTCTAATGTCAAGTATCATTTCCTTAGACCATGAGATTGTGCAACTCCCGGATACCGTAGGAATGCTTTGGGTGTACCAAACGTCACAACGTAACTGGGTGGCTATAAAGGTGCACTACAGGTATCTCCGAAAGTGTTTGTTGGGTTGGCACGAATCGAGACTGGGATTTGTCACTCCGGTTAACGGAGAGGTATCTCTGGGCCCACTCGGTAGGACATCATCATAATGTGCACAATGTGACCAAGGGGTTGATCACGGGATGATGTGTTACGGAACGAGTAAAGAGACTTGCCGGTAACGAGATTGAACAAGGTATTGGGATACCGACGATCGAATCTCGGGCAAGTACAATACCGTTAGACAAAGGGAATTGTATACGGGATCGATTGAGTCCTTGACATCGTGGTTCATCCGATGAGATCATCGTGGAACATGTGGGAGCCAACATGGGTATCCAGATCCCGTTGTTGGTTATTGACCGGAGAACGTCTCGGTCATGTCTGCATGGTTCCCGAACCCGTAGGGCCTACACACTTAAGGTTCGATGACGCTAGGGTTATAAAGGAAGTTTGTATGTTGTTACTGAATGTTGTTCGGAGTCCCGGATGAGATCCCGGACGTTGCGAGGAGTTCCGGAATGGTCCGGAGGTGAAGATTTATATATGGGAAGTCCTGTTTTGGTCACCAGAAAAGTTTCGGGTTTTATCGATAACGTACCGGGACCACCGGGAGGGTCCCAGGGGTCCACCGGCCCCGGAGGGCTGCATGGGCCAAGTGTGGGAGGGGACCAGCCCCAGGTGGGCTGGTGCGCCCCCCCCCCCCACAAGGGCCCAAGGCGCCTAGGGTTGGGGGAGGGGGCGCACCCACCTAACTTGGGGGGCAAGTTTCCCCTCTCCCCCCCCCCTTGGCCGCCACCCTAGATGGGATTGGGGGCAGCCGCACCCCTTGGGGTGGAAACCCTAGAGGGGGCGCACCCCCCTCCCTCTCCCCTATATATAGTTGAGGTCTAGGGGCTGCCCAACACATGAGTTTCTCTCCCTCTTGGCGCAGCCCTACCTCTCTTCCTCCTCCTCTCCCGCGGTGCTTAGCGAAGCCCTGCAGGATTGCCATGCTCCTCCATCACCACCACGTCGTTGTGCTGCTGCTGGACGGAGTCTTCCTCAACCTCTCCCTCTCTCCTTGCTGGATCAAGGCGTGGGAGACGTCACCGGGCTGTACGTGTGTTGAACGCGGAGGTGTCGTTCGTTCGGCACTAGGATCTCCGGTGATTTGGATCATGACGAGTACGACTCCTTCAACCCCGTTCTCTTGAACGCTTCCGCTTAGCAATCTACAAGGGTATGTAGATGCACTCTCCTTCCCCTCGTAGCTGGTTTCTCCATAGATAGATCTTGGTGACACGTAGGAAAATTTTGAATTTCTGCTACGTTCCCCAACATCCCCAAGGCCACCCTCACATCCATTGGCAAGAAGACCTCCTCCACTCGCTATTTATCCCAAGCCACTGAAGTTACATCGATGAGCTCCGCAACTAACATGGGCGGGTTAGGGATCCGCCAGCCATAGGGTTGTAGCATCTCATTCCTGGGGAGCCAATTCACTTCCCATATCATAGTTTCTTTGCCGTTTCCAATGCGTCTGATCAGACCATATTTCAAAGTATCTCGGCCTTGAATGATCACTCTCCACACCTGACTTGGAAGTCTCTCTACGAATGCTTGCAAGATAAAAAAATTGGGGTAGTATATACTTTTCAGCAAATGTGCGCTAAGTGACTCTGTGTTTTGTAACAGCCGCCATGCTTGCCTAGCCAACATTGCAAGGTTAAAGAGCTCAAAATGTTTGAACCCTAAGTTGCCCATACCTTTTGGTTGCGCTATAGTTTTCGAGGATACCCAATTAGGTTTGCAATTTTCCTCCTTACTTCCTGACGAGTCCAATTTATGTGATGATTTAGCTGCGTATTTTGTGCCTACATGGTAGACTTTGTGGAATTTTATCATGTTTGCTTACCTCTTTTTGTTGTTTTTCCTCAGGTAATGCCTTTTGGATCAAATAATATATTATGGAAGAAATCTCAGGAAATGGTAGTGAAATCATGTATTTAATGTTGTAGTCACCTAACATAAAAGATTGGAGCAAGAAGGCCAAAGGGGGGGTCGCCACAGTGCCTCCAGAGCGAAATACGGTGCTCCATACGAGTGCACCCCGCTCGTATGGGCCTTCACATGAAGCGCCAGTGCCGCCACCTCGTCTACTACTTGCACCCCATGAAATCGGAAAGAAGAGATCAGACGCGCAGAGACACCAGAAACTCGTCCATAAGGTAGAATTGTAGCCTCCGGTGATCATCCGGTGGAGGGATTGGCAAGGAGGAGGTCGCCATCTTCACCACCAAGCATGAGGGGATCACATCATCACCATTGTCATCATCATCATCTCCACTGTCATCATCATCCACATCCATCTCACTGTAACATCAGGAACCCTAGTGGATCGTCTTGTGTGTTACATTTGAGATTCATTCATATTCACTATCACTGTCATCATGATGTTTGTTGTCTCCATATGTGAGCAGACCACTAGTTCTCGGGAATATGGATGAACCTTGGTATGTATAGGATCTGAATCGTTATATTAGATATGAGATCCTCTCTTGAAAGCTTAGTTTAATAAACTTTGTGAATGTTGTGGAGGGACCCATGATACGTCTCCGGCGTATTTATAATTTTTCATGCTATTATCATACCACTTTTACATATTTTGGGCACTAATTTATATTATTTCTATTTGGACTAACCTATTAACTGAGTGCCAAAGGCCACTTCCTGTTTTCTATCATTTTGGGGTTTTTAGGTGAAATATTCATGGAGCCGGAATGACCTAAAAAAATCGTGGATTTTTTGTGGAATATATCTGAATTATCAGCGCATCAATCAATGCAAGGAAACTAATATCGGGGAAAAATTGTGTTAATTTCAGCCCGATTTGAGTTGCGGAACTCTGGCTATAAAAGAAATGGTGCTCAGCCGCAAAAACAGGATAAACCCTAGAGAAAAAGAAGAGGAGAGGTCCAATCTCGGAGGGTCTCCCGCCCCTTGGGGCCCATGGAGGCCAAGGACCAGAGGGAGCCCCCCCCTCTCGGTGGCGCCAGAACACTGCCGGGGGAACCATTGTGACGGCAATTATCTCCAACAACACCGTCGTTTTCATGAACACCTCCATCACCTTCCCACATCTATAATCAGTGGTCCACTCTTCCGCAACCCGATGTACGCCCTACTTGAACATGGTGTTTTATGCTATATATATATATAGTATTATCCAATGATTTTCTACACATCTATTATGTTTGAGTACATTCCTTTTGTCTTATGGGTTGATTGGTGATCATGATTTGTTTGAGTTGCATGCTTTATTTTGGTGTTGTCATATGGTTCCCTCCGTGTTGAGCAAGCGTGTGGGATCATCGCTGTAGTGTGTAACAATATATTAATGATTCGCTTATAGTGGGTTGCGGTAGGGGGGAGGGGAGGCATAAATCTAAACCCGAGTTCGTGAGTTGTTGTGTATGGGATCAAAGGAGACTTTTTACCTAATGCTATGGTTGGGTATATCCAACAAAGACTGTTGGGGAGCGTTGCAGAAAATGAAAATTTTCCTACGGTTTCACCAAGATCCATCTATGAGTTCATCTAAGCAACGAGTGATAGGAGAGAGATTGCATCTACATACCACTTGTAGATCGCGTGCGGAAGCGTTCAAGGGAACAGGGATGATGGAGTCGTACTCGCCGTGATCCAAATCACCGGTGACCAAGTGCCGAACGGACAGCACCTCCGCGTTCAACACATGTATGGAGCGGATGACGTCTCCTCCTTCTT
Source organism: Triticum aestivum (assembly GCF_018294505.1). Taxonomy (NCBI): domain Eukaryota; kingdom Viridiplantae; phylum Streptophyta; class Magnoliopsida; order Poales; family Poaceae; genus Triticum; species Triticum aestivum. Next base: position 82,170,134 of record NC_057801.1, on the reverse strand, counting down.
GATCCAGCAAGGGGGAAGGAGAGGTTGATGAAGATCCAGCAGCACGACGGCGTGGTGGTGGATGCAGTAGAACTCCACCACGGCTTCGCCAAGCTATTGCGGGAGGAGGAAGAGGTGTAGCAGGGGGAGGGAGGCGCCAAGACACAGGGTGCGGCTTCCCTCCCTCCCCCTCCTTTATATAGGCCCCCGGGGGGGCGCCGGCCCTGGGAGATCCAATCTCCCAAGGGGGGCGGCGGCCACGGGGGTGGAGTGCCCCCCAAGGCATGTGGGGCGCGCCCCCCACCTAGGGTTTCCAACCCTAGGCGCAGGGGGGCCCCAGGGGGGGCGTACCAGCCCACTAGGGGCTGGTTCCCCTCCCTCTTCAGCCCACGGGGCCCTCCGGGATAGGTGGCCCCACCCGATGGACCCCCGGGACCCTTCCGATGGTCCCGGTACAATATCGGGTGACCCCGAAACTTTCCCGATGGCCGAAACAACACTTCCTATATATAATTCTTTACCTCCGGACCATTCCGGAACTCCTCATGACGTCCGGGATCTCATCCGGGACTCCGAACAACATTCGGTTTGCTGCATACTCATATTCATACAACCCTAGCGTCACCGAACCTTAAGTGTGTAGACCCTACGGGTTCGGGAGACATGCAGACATGACCGAGACGGCTCTCCGGTCAATAACCAACAGCGGGATCTGGATACCATGTTGGCTCCCACATACTCCTCAATGATCTCATCGGATGAACCACGATGTCGAGTATTCAAGCAACCCCGTATACTATTCCCTTTGTCAAACGGTACGTTACTTGCCCGAGACTCGATCGTCAGTATCCCAATACCTCGTTCAGTCTCGTTACCGGCAAGTCACTTTACTCGTACCGTAATGCATGATCCCGTGACCAAACACTTTGTCACTTTGAGCTCATTATGATGATGCATTACCGAGTGGGCCCAGAGATACCTCTCCGTTATACGGAGTGACAAATCCCAGTCTCGATCTGTGTCAACCCAACAGACACTTTCGGAGATACCTGTAGTGCACCTTTATAGTCACCCAGTTACGTTGTGACGTTTGGTACACCCAAAGCACTCCTACGGTATCCGGGAGTTACACGATCTCATGGTCTAAGGAAGGGATACTTGACATTGGAAAAGCTCTAGCAAAACGAACTACACGATCTTGTGCTATGCTTAGGATTAGGTCTTGTCCATCACATCATTCTCCCAATGATGTGATCACGTTATCAACGACATCCAATGTCCATAGTCAGGAAACCATGACTATCTGTTGACCAATGAGCTAGTCAACTAGAGGCTTACTAGGGACGTATTGTGGTGTATGTATTCACACGTGTATCACGATTTCCGGATAATAAAATTATAGCATGGATAAAAGACAATTATCATGAACAAGGAAATATAATAATAATCCTTTTATTATTGCCTCTAGGGTATATTTCCAACAGTCTCCCACTTGCACTAGAGTCAATAATCTAGTTACATTGTGATGAATTGAACACCCATAGAGTTCTGGTGTTGATCATGTTTTGCTCGCGAAAGAGGTTTAGTCAACGGATCTGCGACATTCAGATCCATATGTACTTTGCAAATATCTATGTCTCCATCTTGAACATTTTCACGGATGGAGTTGAAATGACGCTTGATGTGCCTGGTCTTCTTGTGAAACCTGGGCTCCTTGGCAAGGGCAATAGCTCCAGTGTTGTCACAAAAGAGTTTGATCGGCCCCGACGCATTGGGTATGACTCCTAGGTCGGTGATGAACTCCTTCACCCAAATTGCTTCATGCGCTGCCTCCGAGGCTGCCATGTACTCCGCTTCACATGTAGATCCCGCCACGACGCTCTGCTTGCAGCTGCACCAGCTTACTGCCCCACCATTCAACATATACACATATCCGGTTTGTGACCTAGAGTCATCCAGATCTGTCTCGAAGCTAGCGTCGACGTAACCCTTTACGACGAGCTCTTCGTCACCTCCATAAACGAGAAACATGTCCTTTGTCCTTTTCAGGTACTTCAGGATATTCTTGACCGCTGTCCAGTGTTCCTTGCCGGGATTACTTTGGTACCTTCCTACCAAACTTACGGCAAGGTTTACATCAGGTCTGGTACATAGCATGGGCATACATAATAGATCCTATGGCTGAGGCATAGGGGATGACGCTCATCTCTTCTTTATCTTTTGTCGTGGTCTGGCATTGAGCCGAGCTCAATCTCACACCTTGCAATACAGGCAAGAACCCTTTCTTGGACTGATCCATTTTGAACTTCTTCAAAATCTTATCAAGGTATGTGCTTTGTGAAAGACCTATGAGGCGTCTCGATCTATCCCTATAGATTTTGATGCCTAATATGTAAGCAGCTTCTCCAAGGTCCTTCATTGAAAAACACTTATTCAAGTAGGCCTTAATGCTGTCCAAGAATTCTATATCATTTCCCATAAAAAGTATGTCATCTACATATAATATGAGAAATGCTACAAAGCTCCCACTCACTTTCTTGTAAACGCAGGCTTCTCCATAAGTCTGCATAAACCCAAATGCTTTGATCATCTCATCAAAGTGGATGTTCCAACTCCGAGATGCTTGCACCAGCCCATAAATGGATCGCTGGAGCTTGCATACTTTGTTAGCATTCTTAGGATCGACAAAACCTTCCAGCTGCATCATATACAGCTCTTCCTTAAGATAACCGTTAAGGAATGCCGTTTTGACGTCCATCTGCCATATCTCATAATCATAGTATGCGGCAAGTGCTAACATGATTCGGACGGACTTAAGCTTCGCGACGGGAGAGAAAGTCTCATCATAGTCAATACCTTTAACTTGCCGATAACCCTTAGCGACAAGTCGAGCTTTATAGATGGTGACATTACCATCCGCGTCCGTCTTCTTCTTAAAGATCCATTTGTTTTTTATCGCTCGTTGTTCATCGGGCAAGTCAGTCAAAGTCCATACTTTGTTTTCATACATGGATTCTATCTCGGATTGCATGGCTTCTAGCCATTTGTTGGAATCTGGGCCCGCCATTGCTTCTTCATAGTTCGAAGGTTCACCGTTGTCTAACAACATGATTTCCAGGACAGGGTTGCCATACCACTCTGGTGTGGAATGTGTCCTTGTGGACCTACGAAGTTCAGTAGCAACTTGATCCGAAGTACCTTGATCATCATCATTAATTTCCTCTCCAGACGGTGTAGGCACCACAGGAACATTTTCCTGAGCTGCACTACTTTCCGGTTCAAGAGGTAGTACTTCATCGAGTTCTACTTTCCTCCCACTTACTCCTTTCGAGAGAAACTCCTTTTCCAGAAAGGATCCGTTCTTGGCAACAAAGATCTTGCCTTCGGATCTAAGTAGAAGGTATACCCAATGGTTTCCTTAGGGTATCCTATGAAGACGCATTTTTCCGACTTGGGTTCGAGCTTTTAGGTTGAAGTTTCTTGACATAAGCATCGCATCCCCAAACTTTTAGAAACGACAGCTTAGGTTTCTTCCCAAACCATAATTCATACGGTGTCGTCTCAACGGATTTAGACGGTGCCCTATTTAAAGCGAATGTAGTTGTCTCTAGAGCGTATCCCCAAAATGATAGCGGTAAATCGGTAAGAGACATCATAGATCGCATCATATCCAATAGGGTGCGATTACGACGTTCGGACACACCATTACGCTGAGGTGTTCCAGGCGATGTGAGTTGTGAAACGATTCCACATTTTCTTAAGTGTGTACCAAATTCGTGACTTAAATATTCTCCTCCACGATCTGATCGTAAGAATTTTATCTTTCGGTCACGTTGATTCTCTACTTCATTCTGAAATTCCTTGAACTTTTCAAAGGTCTCAGACTTGTGTTTCATTAAGTAGACATACCCATATCTACTTAAGTCATCAGTGAGAGTGAGAACATAACGATATCCTCTGTGAGCCTCAACGCTCATTGGACCACACACATCAGTATGTATGATTTCCAACAAGTTGGTTGCTCGCTCCATTGTTCTGAAGAATGGAGTCTTGGTCATTTTGCCCATGAGGCATGGTTCACATGTATCAAATGATTCATAATCGAGAGACTCTAAAAGTCCATCAGCATGGATCTTCTTCATGTGCTTGACACCAACGTGACCAAGGCGGCAGTGCCACAAGTATGTGGGACTATCGTTATCAACTTTACATCTTTTGGTATTCACACTATGAATATGTGTAACATTACGTTCGAGATTCATTAAGAATAAACCATTGACCATCGGGGCATGACCATAAAACATATCTCTCATATAAATAGAGCAACCATTATTCTCGGATTTAAATGAGTAGCCATCTCGCATCAAACGAGATCCAGATACAATGTTCATGCTCAAACTTGGCACTAAATAACAATTATTGAGGTTTAAAACTAATCTCGTAGGTAAATGTAGAGGTAGCGTGCCGACGGCGATCACATCGACCTTGGAACCATTCCCGACGTGCATCGTCACCTCGTCCTTCGCCAGTCTCCGCTTATTCCGCAGCTCCTGCTGTGAGTTACAAATATGAGCAATGGCACCGGTATCAAATACCCAGGAGTTACTACGAGTACTGGTAAGGTACACATCAATAGCATGTATATCAAATATACCTTTAGTGTTGCCGGCCTTTTTGTCCGCTAAGTATTTGGGGCAGTTCCGCTTCCAATGACCCTTCCCTTTGCAATAAAAGCACTCAGTCTCAGGCTTGGGTCCATTCTTTGACTTCTTCCCGGCAACTGGCTTACCGGGCGTGGCAACATCTTTGCCGTCCTTCTTGAAGTTCTTCTTACCCTTGCCCTTCTTGAACTTAGTGGTCTTATTGACCATCAACACTTGATGTTCTTTCTTGATTTCAACCTCTGCTGACTTCAGCATTGAAAATACTTCAGGAATGGTCTTCACCATCCCCTGCATATTGTAGTTAAACACAAAGCTCTTGTAGCTCGGTGGGAGCGACTGAAGGATTTTGTCAATGACCGCCTCGTCCGGGAGGTTGATCTCCAGCTGGGACAGGCGGTTGTGCAACCTAGACATTTTGAGTATGTGCTCACTGACAGAACTGTTTTCCTCCATCTTACAACTATAGAACTTGTCGGAGACTTCATATCTCTCGACCCGGGCATGAGTTTGAAAAACCATTTTCAGCTCCTCGAACATCTCATATGCTCCGTGTCGCTCAAAACGCTTTTGGAGCCCCGGTTCTAAGCTGTAAAGCATGCCGCACTGAACGAGGGAGTACTCATCAGCACGTGACTTCCAAGTGTTGATAACGTCTTGGTTCTCTGGGATTGGTGCTTCACCTAGCGGTGCTTCTAGGACATAATCTTTCTTGGCTGCTATGAGGATGATCCTCAGGTTCCGGACCCAGTCTGAATAGTTGCTGCCATCATCTTTTAGCTTGGTTTTCTCTAGGAACGCGTTGAAGTTCATGTTGACATGAGCGTTGGCCATTTGATCTACAAGACATATTTTGCAAAGACTTTAGACTAAGTTCATGATAATTAAGTTCATCTAATCAAATTATTTAATAAACTCCCACTCAGAATGACATCCCTCTAGTCATCTAAGTGTTACACGATCCGAGTCGACTAGGCCGTGTCCGATCATCACGTGAGACGGACTAGTCATCATCGGTGAACATCTCCATGTTGATCGTATCTTCCATACGACTCATGTTCGACCTTTCGTTCTCTGTGTTCCGAGGCCATGTATGTACATGCTAGGCTCGTCAAGTTAACCCTAAATGTTTTGCATGTGTAAAACTGTCTTACACTCGTTGTATGTGAACGTAAGGATCTATCACACCCGATCATCACGTGGTGCTTCGAAACGACGAACTTTAGCAATGGTGCACAGTTAGGGGAAACACTTTCTTGAAATTATTATAAGGGATCATCTTATTTACTACCGTCGTTCTAAGTAAACAAGATGCATAAACATAATAAACATCACATGCAATTATATAATAGTGACATGATATGGCCAATATCATATAGCTCCTTTGATCTCCATCTTCGGGGCTCCATGATCATCTTCGTCACCGGCATGACACCATGATCTCCATCATCATGATCTGCATCATCGTGTCTTCATGAAGTTGTCACGCCAACGACTACTTCTACTTCTATGGCTAACGCGTTTAGCAATAAAGTAAAGTAATTTACATGGCGTTCTTCAATGACACACAGGTCATACAAAAAATAAAGACAACTCCTATGGCTCCTGCCAGTTGTCATACTCATCGACATGCAAGTCGTGATTCCTATAACAAGAACATGATCTCATACATCACAATATATCATTCATCATTCATCACAACTTCTAGCCATATCACATCACATGACAATTGCTGCAAAAACAAGTTAGACATCCTCTAATTGTTGTTGCATCTTTTACGTGGCTGCAATTGGGTTCTAGCAAGAACGTTTTCTTATCTACGAATAACCACAACGTGATATTTTCAACTTCTATTTACCCTTCATAAGGACCCTTTTCGTCGAATCCGCTCCAACTAAAGTGGGAGAGACAGACACCCGCTAGCCACCTTATGCAACTAGTGCATGTCTGTCGGTGGAACCTGTCTCACATAAGCGTACGTGTAAGGTCGGTCCGGGCCGCTTCATCCCACAATACCGCTGAAGCAAAATAAGACTAGTAGCGGCAAGCAAGTTGACAAGATCTACGCCCACAACAAAATTGTGTTCTACTCGTGCTATAGAGAACTACGCATAGACCTAGCTCATGATGCCACTGTTGGGGAACGTTGCAGAAAATAAAAAAATTCCTACGGTTTCACCAAGATCCATCTATGAGTTCATCTAAGCAACGAGTGATAGGACAGAGATTGCATCTACATACCACTTGTAGATCGTGTGCGGAAGCGTTCAAGGGAACGGGGATGATGGAGTCGTACTCGCCGTGATCCAAATCACCGGTGACCAAGTGCCGAACGGACAGCACCTCCGCGTTCAACACATGTACGGAGCGGATGACGTCTCCTCCTTCTTGATCCAGCAAGGGGGAAGGAGAGGTTGATGAAGATCCAGCAGCACGACGGCGTGGTGGTGGATGCAGCAGAACTCCGGCAGGGCTTCGGCAAGCTATTGCGGGAGGAGGAAGAGGTGTAGCAGGGGGAGGGAGGCGCCAAGACACAGGGTGCGGCTTCCCTCCCTCCCCCCTCCTTTATATAGGCCCCCAGGGGGGCGCCGGCCCTGGGAGATCCAATCTCCCAAGGGGGCGGCGGCCAGGGGGGTGGAGTGCCCCCCAAGGCATGTGGGGCGCGCCCCCCACCTAGGGTTTCCAACCCTAGGCGCAGGGGGGCCCAGGGGGGGCGCACCAGCCCACTAGGGGCTGGTTCCCCTCCCTCTTCAGCCCACGGGGCCCTCCGGGATAGGTGGCCCCACCCGGTGGACCCCCGGGACCCTTCCGGTGGTCCCAGTACAATACCGGGTGACCCCGAAACTTTCCCGACGGCCGAAACAGCACTTCCTATATATAATTCTTTACCTCCGGACCATTCCGGAACTCCTCGTGACGTCCGGGATCTCATCCGGGACTCTGAACAACATTCAGTTTGCTGCATACTCATATTCATACAACCCTAGCGTCACCGAACCTTAAGTGTGTAGACCCTACGGGTTCGGGAGACATGCAGACATGACCGAGACGGCTCTCCGATCAATAACCAACAGCGGGATCTGGATACCCATGTTGGCTCCCACATACTCCTCGATGATCTCATCGGATGAACCACGATGTCGAGGATTCAAGCAACCCCGTATACTATTCCCTTTGTCAAACGGTACGTTACTTGCCCGAGACTCGGTCGTCGGTATCCCAATACCTTGTTCAGTCTCGTTACCGGCAAGTCACTTTATTCGTACCATAATGCATGATCCCGTGACCAAACACTTGGTCACTTTGAGCTCATTATGATGATGCATTACCGAGTGGGCCTAGAGATACCTCTCCGTCATATGGAGTGACAAATCCCAGTCTCGATCCGTGTCAACCCAACAGACACTTTCGGAGATACCTGTAGTGCACCTTTATAGTCACCCAGTTACATTGTGACGTTTGGTACACCCAAAGCACTCTACAGTATCCGGGAGTTACACGATCTCATGGTCTAAGGAAGAGATGCTTGATATTGGAAAAGCTCTAGCAAAACGAACTACACGATCTTGTGCTATGCTCAGGATTAGGTCTTGTTCATCACATCGTTCTTCCAATGATGTGATCACGTTATCAACGACATCCAATGTCCATAGTCAGGAAACCATGACTATCTGTTGACCAACGAACTAGTCAACTAGAGGCTTACTAGGGACGTATTGTGGTCTATGTATTCACACGTGTATTGCGATTTCCGGATAATACAATTATAGCATGAATAAAAGACAATTATCATGAACAAGGAAATATAATAATAATCCTTTTATTATTGCCTCTAGGGCATATTTCCAACAAAGACATGACTATGTTAATCTATCACCGGAGAGTAAATTACATCTACCATACCTAAACTTGATCCTAGGGTTCACTTCCATCACTGTATTTAGGAAAGCTTAAAATAAGGTCACCGAGGTTGCCCGGGCGTGTCACTCTACGGTCACCAGTACCGTACAGTCCTATTTTTGCTGACGTGGCAAATACCCCTCTCTCACTACTACTATTTATCTCTGTAATTCTGTCGATCACCTTACCTGCGCCCACCGCTGCGCCACACCCCACGCTCCCACCGGTGTTGCAGCTCTTCAGTGTCAGTGTGTCACGTACTAGAGCTCCTAAAGCCTCATGCGGCCCACGAACGAATTGCTGCACTGATTGGCCAGACTCTCATGCTTGGAATTCACAACTCTCGCGCCACGCCGAGCTTGAAGCGCACCATGCAGGTTATTGTCCCGATGAGCGTGAACGCCGCTGTGGAGGTCACCATGGGTTGCCGCTTCAGTTTACTGACCCGACGTCAGAGGAGGTCCTGGTTTGAGAAGTGCATGGTTGCATGCGTGACCGAGCGGCACCATGTTTGCGACAACGTCGACTTAGCCTTACACACTGTCGTGCTCCTCAGCACCTGATCCGCCTCCATCACCTGACATGGCTGGCAACCTGCTCTCTCCTCACCTCGTCGTCCAGCCGGAGGCCCACACCGCCATACCCTCGCAGCTCTCAGGCGTACTCGTAGTTTGTGTACTGGTCGGGAACCCCAGCCAGCAATCCATCGGCACGCCAGACGCCCTGTTGGTTGCGTCTTCGTTAAAGACGTCACATGGGTCGATGGTGGAGAGACTGAAGATGCCCGGGGACTCAGAACGAAGAGCTGCGAGGACTTCGGCCAGCTCACATACGGCATCGCCCTGCCAAAACCATGCACTCCATACTGCCGGCTGCCCGCACATGTTCTTTTCGCCGTCGCGGGGCGACGTCATCGAGCTCCACGGGGTTGGCGAGAACTACAGCCGCACCGTGAGGAAGGACAACATCGTGTGCCTCGCATTGAGCCTGGGACAAGCACCTAGAGGTCGTCGTGCATGGCGGCAACGCGAGTCGAAGAAGGCGAGCTCGTAAGGGTGCAGCGCGTCGCCGCACTGCTCAATGAAGAGTGGGGCGTTGAAGGAGAGGAGCTTGAGCAGAGCGAGACTTCCGGCTTGACGAGGACGCCGCTGCGCGGAGAAAAGTGGTGGGTAGTAGACGTCGTCGACAGAAGAGTGCTCGGATACGATGTGGTCTCTCGCCAGCTCTCTGTGGGCTCTAAGGCATCTCAGCAACTTGGCATAGACGGACGGGCAGTCAGTTTCATTAGATGTGTGAGAGAGATGCGCTTGGCAAGTAAGCATGTCAATGGCGCAGGACCGGTCAAAATGTGCCACATCAGCGAAATACATTGGATGCAGTAGGGCTGACCGTAGAGTGACACATTTCTGCGACCTCAATGACCGCATTTTGACACTTTTGAAATACAGTGATGAAAGTGAACCCTAGAGTCAAGTTCAGGTACTATAGATGTAATTTACTCATCACCGGATGACTTGCTCTCATTGTTTGTCTCCCATGCAAACTTTTCCAAAGTGGCCGAAGAGATACGAGTGTCTCAATCAATCACGGGCCAAGGCTTCGTTGGCACTCACACCTTGGCCGGGTGTGAATTATACGCCTCGATGGTTGTATGTGGCTGGGAGAGTGATGGTCAGGGGATGCTGAACAACTTTTCTTTTTGAGAACCAGATCAGAACAAGGCATGACTCAGCATCCCCTGACCATCACTCTTGGCCAACGCCGTAGAGAGAGGCGATACGAGTTCCGTTCGTAGGCATGGTCCGGTGGTGGTCACTGGTCCCTGGCTTCGGTTCATTGTTTTCCCCTTCGTATTTCATTTACATCCCGGTCTCCGACAATCTCTAAAATTGTAAGGTCCGCCAAATAGACTACTCCGTTACAAAATGTTCGTCGAGTTGTAGTAATAGTAAATTGCAACAGAATTGCTGTATTTATTCTCATTGTGCAGAATTGTGGAACATGCATGGATCACATTTTTGGATCCACGGTTCTCGACATCGAGCGTTAAGAGATCCTCTTGTGACTACAAGAAAAATAGCAAAATTGTACAAAATATTTTGCATCACCACATAGGTGGCGGACAACACCATATCCATACAGTCGGTCCGTCGGGAAAGTCTTCTTTTCTAATTGAAAAATGGATAAACTTAATTGCATGTCAGTCCATTCTCAACAAGTATACATGCAACTACATGTTTCATCAAAATATACCTTCCAAAGAAGGTGTTAGAATCATGTCGACCATGTACCAAATTGACTTTGACAAAACAAACAGAGTTGTATTAACTCCGTGTGGAAATTATGATAATGATGTGTGTTTTACATACTCCTCGATCGCTTGATGCATTCTCTTTTTTTTTGCGAAATAATTCTTGCGCTTGATGCATTCCTTGACTACGAACAGGACACTTTGACATCAACCCACAAAAATCTGCCCTGGTTACATTGTGACCCAGTGTACTTGTGGAGTTGTAGTGCTTCCACCACTCGGCAACATCTTTTATAAGAACAAAAGAAAAAGACCTTGCGTGAGTATTTAATTAAATAAATAATAATATGTACAGAAATGAACCAGAATATAATGTGTGGTTGCATACCTTATAAGCTTCACTGATGAAGACACTAGGCCATCCAGCATATGGCAGATAGCTGTTAGCATTAGACAGAACACAAATTAACAATGCAAATTCATTAGGTGATTGAAACGGTAGACCGATGTATATATAAAGTCAAATTAAACTTATGTCCTAATTCACTGCTACTAGATGCATCAGATGAGACAGTAACCCACGTACCCCGCAAACCGTCCAATAATGTCATGCGGCTGAAGCCAGAGCTGCCCAATTGGATAGAGAAACCGATCGTCCACTGAATTGTTGTCTCCTTTGGTGAGTATTCGAGTTTCTCCGGTATCCAGGTGCTTGTGAACCTATAATAATTTAAGAAAAATATGCAGTTAAATTCAAGTCATATGATGCATCCGGTATCCATATGCAGTTTCTCCGGAAAGGTTCGTTGCTCATGTTGTGCACAAACACCATATCGCCCTGCAAAATAAGCACATGTTCCATGCATCCATCAATATGCCGGTCGAAATTAAAGGGCGCAAGGTAGACTGAAGTGCACTATCTTTTTTAAGAAAAAATTGTACCGCATACCCTTTTAATTGCAGGCTCCATGCTTTCCGACAGAACCGCCATAGCCGGCGTCTTGACGCCCGTCACTAGCATCACTCCCTCGGGCACCAGCACCGACAATGCAACGACCATGACTGCACATGCCGAATTCAATTAAAATTTCTCCGAGAAGAAAGAAGAGATGGATGCACAGGCGTGGAAAAACACACTGAAGAAAGATGAAGAAAGATACCGGTGTATATGTACCGAGGAAGGCGACGGATTGGGTGAGCACGTGCCGGGTCGTCATAGCTCCTCTCGACTGGACGATGGGGGGAGAACACAACTAGTTTTATGATCGAGTCTACTTTTCCAGCGAACGTGTGATCTCGCTTGCAACTACTAGCACCTTGACGTGCGTGTATGTATAAATAGGAGGGAGGATACAAGAAGCTCTAGGTAGCTAGACCTACTACTAGGCACGAATCGGTGACGGGCTCGATGGATCACCACACGTACGGGATTCGGTTTCCGGGTCCGACTCCAGCCACGCAACGGACTGCTATCCGCGGGACTGTTTCCCAAGCACTATGCAAGAAAAAGCGCTCGACCAGCTACAGGAATTCAACTCCCTGCAACGAACAAAGCTACAGAGAATGAACCTGCTATACACACAAATACTTCCAATGTCGGGTTACAAAGCCGCCTGGTTCATTCAAGTCAATAATACGGTTACATTTTGGCGGGAGATCTCTTTTGGCGGCCACAACTTTGAACAAAATAATCCGCAGTGCATCGAAGCTGGCAGATTTCTCGACGTCTGAACGCCGACCACTCATTTTTTACAGTCAAAATTTCCTCCTCTACAGTGCAAAAAGAGAATGTGCAGGGACGGTTTATAGTCCCATGTGTATATATAATGTATCTGTTCCTAAATAGTGCGCCGCTTAACCATGAGTGGTATCCTCATGAAGCACGCAGGCCCAGATCCTTCAGTTGCTGAGGTTCCACAGGGGACGGTGCTTTGGTGAGCGAACATTGAGCAGTCGTGGTCTTTGGGAAAGCTATCACATCCCGGATTGAACTTTCGCGAGCCAAAAGCATCACCAAACGATCCAACCCGTAGGCAATGCCTCCTGCATTAATGAGGTGACAAATATGACATTTCTGTTTGATATTCTATTCTAGTTCTGGTAACTATAAGTAAAAAAACGATTAATACACAACAAATGTGTGAGTGACAGCCTTTATTCAAAGGCTAACACTTCTGTGTGATATCCTAGTTCTAGTTCTAGTAAGTAAAAGCAAAATGAAATTTATCAAGATTATTCAAATACCTTAGAACCAAGAAATTGAATAATGTAACGGATATAGCAAAAGAACAAGAATGCACCGCTTTTAGAGAAAAGGAGTAAGATTGCCTTAGAAGGCTGCTCTTGTTTCAGAAATAGCAGCAACAAGAATGCATTGCTACAATCTTACACTAGAGAACATGATAAATTGAAAGCCATGAGGTTGAAATATCATACCATGCGGGGGAGCACCCATGTCAAAACACTCCAAAAGGTAGCCAAATTTTTCCTCCGCCTGCATAGGAAATTTCAAATATTAAGTACACCACGAAAAGAGAGCAGCACTGGATATAGAAATACTCTCCAAACTAACAATCATGAACAGGTAAAAGGCTCGGTTGCTGAATGGTTATGGACTCAGTTCGTGCAGTATTGAATTAGTTGTTGGGAGCAGCCTAAAACAAATCATTTTTTACTTGAAAAATCTGATTGACAGTATACGCAACAAACTGAAGACTGGAAGAAACATGATTGACAACATGAACGGAGTAAATAAATATCATGAAGAGCAAGTCAAAAAATATAGCCAAACCTGTTCAGGTGAGATACCAATGATCTCAAAAATCCTTTCTTGCACATCACTTTTGTAGATCCTCAAACTGCCTCCTCCGATCTATGAACACGAGGACAAAACATCAGATGTACTGTATGATTTCATTTGCAGTAAGCCAGTAACACATGCACATAGTCACATATATGGCACCATACTTATTGTCGATATATCATATGATCATTTGCCCATGGCACGGCACTAACTCTGAAAGCGTATTTACTGTTTAGCATCTGAAACTTGAAACACGCACTAATACAAATGTAACACAAGAGAGCACAGGCGGTGCTAGTACAGGGGGAGACAATATCATCTTAATGTGCATAAAACTACTAAATTATGGTGAATTTTGATTCATATCAGTACGTTCCATGTCTTGTCTGTCTGTTGGAGGCATGGGTGACTATTTATCAAAGATAATACATGAGAACTCAAGGTACATGAACTTCACATTGTAGTGCATAACTGCAGATTCAAACAAATTGAAACATTAAAACAACAAACTAAACTAAAACTTGCATACACACTTGAAAAGAGAAACGAGTACCTCCACCCCATTGTAAATCATATCATAAGCCAAGGCACGAGCTGATGGTAAGTCATTCATATCTTCAGGATTTGGTGCGGTGAAAGGATGGTGTAGAGCCTGTGTTTGAAAGGAAGAAGAACAAGGGTACTGAGAAAACAGAAAATAATATACAACCTTTTCTTTTAGCTAGATGTGAACACCCAGTTTAACCAGGCTCTTCTGTTCATAAATTTTGACAAAAATATGCAACTTTCCATACTGTTCAGTAGAATATTTGGGCATACGCTATAATATAAACCATGAATCCATGATACTTATGTACCAACGCCCATCCAAATGGCATTAGCATGTAAAGAAAACTGTATATCGACTGATGTTCCCCTTCACATATCTCTTTATAAACATGTGGCATACCAGATCATGTCTGGATGTCATCAACAAAGTTCTAAGATTCGTCCAATATTTGGTGGGTATTCTTGTGATACAACATAGTACAATGCATCCTACTATACCAAGGTTCAAAGTTTGTTCATAGTGTATTATCAGCAACTAAACAGCAATCAACATTGAACAAATAACTGCAGTCTCTAAAAAACCAGTAAGATGCTAGTTCTCTAATGTGATACACTCACAGGCTTAAGGAATACCCGTTTCGGTTTTGTAGAAGTAAAGAAGAATACGAACCAATTATAATTTGTTCGTACAAACTAAAAGACTGACCTCATATCGCTGCTCGTCACTATTCCATTCAAACATTGGAAAATCCGTCACCCAAAGAATTGAGTGTGCTGACTACAGAAAGAAATAGAAATTTTTTAAGGGCAGAAACAGAACTATTATTGGTGTCTCATCAATATGCCAAGAATATGTTGACAATACAAGGACGGAAGTTCTTGGTTTGAGAGACTCACTGTATCTATCACTTCCAGCTTATGAGCAATAAACAATCTTAACCTGCCAAGAATTTGATTAGCTGTTGACTGCTCGCCCAAGGCAAACAGGATAAGATCACCTGCTTTTGCATCTAAAAGTTCCAACAGGTTTTCTTTCTTTTCGGGTTTTAGACTTGACACCAGCGGACCAAGTCCTTCAAGCTCCCCTGCGGTACCACAAATAAATAAAATATCATTTGCTGCCAGGCCATGTAGTTTTCTCTAATATTACAAGGACATATTTCCTTTTACCATTGTCCATAACTTTGAGGAAAGGCAGGCCCTTAGCTCCAGCTTTGGAAGCTTCAGCATAAACAGTTCCCTTCTTTAGGTCAGTGTTTGAAAAAACTTTGGCACCACCAGGCACACACAATGCCTTTATTACACCACCATTTTCTAATGTATCTGCAAAAACCTTGAAGCTACTGCCCAAAAATACCTCACTAGCCTGCATTTGATAGAACGACGATTAAGCGAGAAAATATACAAGTAATAAACTAAGAAAAAAAGTTAACAGCGTGTGTTTCCCATGTAAGCTGCAAGGTAAAAAAGCAGCATCTAAATCTACAGGCCTACAATATCATACTACCAACGGTACTAACTGTGAATTAGAGTAGATGGCTTCCTTTTTTATATGCATAAAATGGGGCAAGGAGTAGCCCCTCATCCAAAACGATCCAAATTTGTGATGGTAATTAACTAAATAAATAGTTACCACAATTACCAAGGCCGTTCTGCAAAGATATTAAAGGTCCTCACATCTTTTAGCTCCCAGTCGAACCGAAGATCAGGCCTGTCTGTCCCATAACGGTTCATGGCCTCCGTATAGGTGAGCCTTGGAAAACACTTAGGCAGCTTGATATCTCCTACCTCTTGAAATATCTGTGATATGAATGTTCCATTGTTCAATCAACCATGAATAGCAATAATAGCTCAAGAAAAAAGGGAATGATTTCTGAATATGAACTAAGAGACTACTACTGATGGTTTAATATTCAGCAGCTAAACTACAAAAATGAGCACAGTTGTGTTACCTTCTAACAAGGTGTTTCACTAACAGACAAGGATGACAATAGATGCATCATGCATGACAGAAAAAAAAAACATAAAGCTGGTCAATACCAACATACATGTATCATCAATTCTTCATTCAAGTTCAACATATCCTCCATTGATGTAAAGGCAATCTCCATGTCAAGTTGTGTAAATTCTGGTTGCCTGTCTGCACGCAGATCTTCATCCCGGAAGCATCTGCCATAAAGCAGCTCAGTGAACAAAGACAATTGTGCCAGGCAGCTTTCCAGAGAAGTAGTTAATTGATTCAATACCAGTATAGTACTATATGCCAGCTGGACATGAGTACATTACAATGACACATGCTTGTGCTCGGATTGATTTGTATTAATTGTATTATAATTTAACAATTCAGCCAAGGTTACAAAAATGAAGATGAAAAAATTGTTGGCATAAAAAAAACAGTTGCACCAATAATATACTCCATGCATTTAACACAACTATATCTATGAAATTAACACCCAGGCCTTCAAATGTGCTACCTACTCACCTTGCAATCTGAAAATATTTTTCGAAGCCAGAGGCCATCAACATTTGCTTGAACAGCTGAGGGCTTTGAGGAAGAGCAAAGCAAGTTCCTGGCTTCAGAAATCATATTGGAGGAAATCAGAGGAACAGAACTTGGCAAAGTGATGAACCTTCACTCTATAGTTATTACTTATGAAGTTCTTTTTCACAAATATTACTTGTTAAATTACTATACCTACCACTAATGCACTAACAAGCAATGGCAACATAATTATAATGCATAATAAGTCTGCACCTCCACAACATCATTGTTATACTCAAATGGAACAGAAGTGCGTTAAGTATATAAGAACAAAACTATAGAGCATTGTATGTCCGGGTCTAGGCAAAATAAACTAGGAACAAGTTTAGTCCTCCAAAATACTCCCACTGTGAACTAATATAAGACGTTTTAGATCACTAACAGAGGGAGTAGTTCGTAAGTGTACTTCGATTGCAACTTCTAAAAGCCAAGTAGCCAACTCAACTCCAAAGTATATTTCTAGATCAGAAAAATCAGCCATCAACCACAAAAAAAAGGCAGCAAATTAATCACATTCATCTCCTGGAAGGTGATTGTGCTTAATAGCGAGTAGAGATTGACATTGGCGTTACTTTTACAATAAAGCAGACAAATATGGCATTAGGCATCAGAGCTTTCAAAATTACGAAGAGTACGAGAACAAAGCAAACAGAATGGTGTGGGCTTCAACAGAGGAAACAACCATGTTATAATTGTGTCTGCGAAGTACAGTGGTTATTCACCTGAACTCTTGAAGGTACAAGATAGTCCCGAGCACCTTCTGGTGTAGACTTGGATAAAATTGGAGTCTCAATCTACCTTGGAACATGTAGTAACTTTAGATAAAATATTAAATATAATGACGCCAAGAGATGTAAACATTCTAGATATTGCAAGGGAAGATACACTAATCATTGCACAGCATTCAGTTTAGTGACTCATTGCATATATTTTGACCGATCCACACAATTTGCATCAATAAATGTGCATTATGTACTACTGCTACTGGTGACAACACATTAGTATTCATATCCCTTTATACAGCCAGTAATGAAAATGGCTGATGCATAAAAATTGGTGTTGTTAGACAAGTGGGTGGAGAATTAGCAACCCCAAGGGACAAGTTGACCTCTTGCCTCTTGGCCCAGCGGCTTATGTAGCAGTCGGCCAATTAAGCAACTATCTTGATCTTTATGTTGCAGTTTTAAGAACAGGGCCACCATATTGAAAATGACAGGCATATAGAAGTAAAAAGGACATGCTGCGGCCAAACAACAGCACAAAATATATAACTAGCATACCTCAACAAAATCATGCCTATCCTCCAAGTAACGACGAATGTATTTAACAACTTTATGACGCAATCTCAAGTTTGACTGCATTTGTGGTCGACGCAAGTCCAGCACCCTAAATCTGTAATATTGAAGATAGGATATTCATACAACAAGGGCACTCATTGCTTAAATGGTGGAAATTGAACGCAGCATTTAAATAAATTCAAGCATAATGAACAGCGGTAAATTGGTACCCTAAAGCTGAACATAGGAAGAAGTGATAATAAGAAAATGAAATTTAGGGAAATAGGAGCGATCATATCTTTGATAAGAATATTTCTATCTAGAGCGAAGTTGTGGTCTGACACTCGGTCATTACAGCCATTGAAATATTTTTTAAGTGAAAAACAATACTGTACCATAAGTCATAGTACAGCAGACTCTAAGAGGGTGATTTGACAGACTGCAGTATGATATTCAAATAGACTAATACAAGTTAGCATGATCGATATGATGATGAAAATGTCTCGACTAAACTAAATCTGAAAACCTCCATCATGATACCAATACTTACTTACTTACGAAGCCTTTTATCCCAAACAAGTTGGGGTAGGCTAGATATGAAACCCTTTCACGAGGACTTCCCAGGAGGTCACCCATCCTAGTACTACTCTCGTCCAAATGGATTTCATACCCAAAAGACTGGCTAGTTTTTACGTTGGCTCGCGAAGCCTATCACAACCCTCCTCCTTTACCCGGGCTTGGGACCGGCTATGCCTAGAAGACATAGGCGGAGTTTCCATCATGATACCAATGAATAATAAAATATTAAAAATCACTCTAATGAGAAGATACCATAAAAATAAGTATTGAGAAGTCATAGCAATATAAATGGTTAAGTAATTGTTGCTAACCGAACTGAATATGATTATACACCCACAGAAATTCCGATAATCACAAAGTGAGTGATGAATTGTGATGCCTTTGTGGAAGAGTTAATACCTAATCAAAGTATATGCTCCCAAGTTCCAATAGTCAGCAGCAAAAGAAGTGGTTCACAATGCCTAAGTTTCTTATGCATCATCTTGGTGTCTAAAATAATATGTGCAACTTCAGATGTACAACCTAATCACATTCTGCACAAATGTTTTAACAACTTGCTAGCCAATAATCAATCAGCGGCTGGATATTTTGGGGGGTCCAACAAAACTTTCGTCCAAGTATTTGACAATATGCCTACAAGAAAATATGCAGAGAACACAGATTCTGCTTCTCTTACCTCAATCTGACTTCTTCTGGAAATTTTTCTTTCACTGCATCAGCAGTAGTGATTGGAAAAGGTAGGGAACGAGTTACGGAGTTGAGCACTGATACACAATCTGCAGCAACCTTCAAGGTGCGAACATGGTATCATCATTACAAAAAGATGTTGCAATTTAGAGGAACACGAAACAAAGATAGGAAATCTCATGACAATTTAAGGAAACAATTATTCGAACAGTGAAATATGAACTATGTCGTATATGGTTTCTCTCCTTTTTGTTAATCTCTAATGCATTCTGCATGCTCCAGAAATGGGATGATGGCCTGATCCCATTTCCATTAAGGTCAACTGAAGTAACAGTGTCTTGCAGTTTTACAACTTTGAATAGGAAGATAAGAGAGTAACAACACAGACAGGTCTTGGAGAAAACCAACACCCTACTGTTGCTCTGCAGCAGTAGGTAGTAATGTTTCTATGCTAGATAGTGTAAATTTCCAATTCTGGGCACATTAACAAGCTCTTTCAGCCCCAAAAAACATTAAATAAATTACTATAGAGGCTAGTCAGTACCTCTATAGCCCCAGTGCTCATATCTGCATTGATGGATTCTGTTGGGCGCAGGCGCACCACCCCCTCAACAGAAACCACTGATTCCACTCTCAGCTTGTTCACAACAGCGTAAACTTCAGGGTAATCCGGCAGAGTCGTCACCTGCAGAAAGGGTAGAACAAACACTGGCTTGAAATCACTAAACAGTTTGAACTATAATGACCATAAAATCAATAACTATGACAGGCAATCTTGAAAGCCTCTGCGAAGTTTTTTTTTCCGATAAAAAGGGAATATTAGTTGTGTCAGTATAGAATACTGCTTCCACATTGACCTTTGCTGACTGCAAACACTTGCCAAAATCAGTCTACAATACAGTATCTGGTATTCTGGTTTCTACGTCAACACAACAGAGCATTCCAGGTGGCACAAATTATGTGGCGAAAGCTTTAGCAAAAATGTGATATCATCGGCGTTCAGCTGCATAGATACTCCCTCCGTCCGGAAATACTTGTCATCAAAATGAATAAAAGGGGATGTATCTAGATGCATTTTAGTTTTAGATACACCCCTTTTTGTCTATTTTGATGACAAGTATTTCCGGACGGAGGGAGTAGAAGCTATCTCTGCCGCAGCAGCAACTACATTACATGTTCACAACTAAGAGATCATTGCTTATGTTTGCACTTTGCAACAGCAATAACAACCAAACCAACGGCATTGAAACGAAAACGGGTCACCTGGACCATGCCGGAGGAGTCGCGGAGGGTGAGGAAGGTGAGGCCGGCGTGGGAGCGGCGGAGGGCGACCCAGCCGCAGAGCCGGACCCGGCGCCCGGCGTCGCCCGCCCCGAGCTCGCCGCAGAGCGCGTCCCGCTGGGGCCACTGCAGAGGTTGCATCCTCTCCAGCTTCGCCTCGGCCGCGGGGAGCGCCGCCGCCTCCTCCGGTGGGGTCGCCGCATCGGTGGCGGCCGCTAGGGTTCGGGGCGTGGGCGTGGAGCGTGAGGGGGCCGAGGCGGAGCTGGAGAGCAGGAGGAGGCGGCGGAGGTGCGAGGCGGGAGGCCTGCGGTTGAGCGGCCTCAGGCGGGAGAGGAGGGAGAGCGGCGAGGCGCGGAGGAGGGAGGACGCCATTGGAGGCGACGTGGGAAGGGAGCAGAGGAAGAGGAGAGAGGGTTTGGGATTAGAGACGACGATGGGTTTCTGAACCATTGATTGATGGCCCTTATCCTCCGGCGCGAATCTTACAGCACGGCCTCACACCTTCAAACCGTGCAGCGAAATACGCCCAAATTCGAAGCTTTCAAACGATTTGAATACATGCTTTGCGAAGTTGAAGGAAATTTTAGTCCCTATTTGGCACACAGAAATGTAAAACATAACAATTTAGAAAACACTCTAGGATGTAGGTCGCGCTCTCACAACTCACAAGGCGATTGAACCTATTTAAAAAATATCGTTGTGTCATTTTGTCGAGTGTAGAGTGACCTTCGCTATAAGGCCGTCGTACGCATCCTACCTACTAATCTCTACCCATGTCGGGAAGGATATTCCCAGCCAAAAGTTGATTTTTCAACATCAACATTGATGATGGGGAATCCTTACCTAGTGAAAAGTCATCGGCCTTGCAGCTAGATGACTTCGCCTAAAGCAAGTTCCGACCAAAGTCGAAGGTGAGCAAAGGTGAAGGACTCCTCGAAGGTGCCTTAGAGTCGCCTTCACCAAGCTCGGAGTCAAGCGAATCCTCGACGTCGCTCCGCTTACGAGTCGCGCGGATCCTCGATGTCGCTACTCCGCACATCTTCACCAAGTTTGGAGTTACCGTGGATCCTCAACGTCGCAACCCTGCCCCGTCCTCACCAAGCTCGGAGTCAAGCGGATCCTCGGCGTCGCTCCGCTTACGAGTCAAGTGGATCCTCGATGTCGCTACTCCGCACATCTTCAC